>NC_143028.1:76172500-76185000 GCF_057628025.1 Oncorhynchus mykiss
AGCTGATGATCGTTGCCTCTAATTGGGGATGATACTTAGTGGGGTCCTTTTCCCACCTTTTCCCACCTGTTGTGGGATATTGCAAGTTCGTTTTTTTTTGAAGGCTCACTTTAATAAATATGTGTAACTCTACTCACGCTGCGCCTTGGTCCGCTCATTATGTGTACGACTAACGTGACACTTTGGCAATATCTACATTGTTACGTCATGTCAATAAAGCGAATAGAGAGAGAGAGAGAGAGAGAGAGAGAGAGAGAGAGAGAGAGAGAGAGAGAGAGAGAGAGAGATTTCAGACAGAACACATACTATCTACCCTATCAGGAGTGACCATCTCTACTTCTGGAAAGAAACTAGGTGTGCAGGGTGTTGTTTCAACCCTGCAGTAAAACACCTGATTCAGCTAATGAAGGGTCCTGGTAAGGTCACTTGCAAAACACATTTGCAGAAAATCCTGTGAGAGGGTAGCTCCCAGGATGAGGGTTGGGCATATCAAGACTAAATCAAATATGGATTAAATAGAATCACCAGAGCAAAGACAAACACAACACCCGCATAGTATTAAACTATGGAAAACAGAACCAGCATGATTACATCAACTAAATGAAAATGGTGGAAATAACAGCACACTGAGCAGT
Organism: Oncorhynchus mykiss; assembly: GCF_057628025.1. NCBI lineage: Eukaryota > Metazoa > Chordata > Actinopteri > Salmoniformes > Salmonidae > Oncorhynchus > Oncorhynchus mykiss. The sequence continues at coordinate 76,173,136 of NC_143028.1, forward strand.
ATGATATCCTCCAAACTACAGATGTAGGATCTTAACTTGAGCCAGTTTGCTACGGCAGGAAAATAACCCTGCAAAGTTTGATACATTTTTCTTTAAACACTGCCCAGTGTTTTCCAGATATCTATGAAATATTAATCTATAATTACTTGCAATGTGAAGTGAAATAATGGGGTTTTTAAAGTAGATTTTTTTCTCCAATTTATGCTTTGGCCACAAATATGACGAGTCAACCTCAGTATTTGGATATGAGTTAATATTAACTTTTAAATGTGAAAATACAAACTTTAGAAGCCTTTTTCAACCTCAAATACACTACAAGTTTTAAAGTTTACCTACAAAAAGTTGATCAAATGAAGATCCTACACCTGTACCATAGTACTGTCTCTAGTGGATAGGGTATTGTAATGGGGGAGGGATTTGAAGACCATACAGTACGAACATGAGCTCTTAAGTTCTTTTTTCCTCTGTCGTCTCTTCATCATGGAGTTGCGTGGACTCATGGGGACAGCTGTACGGGGCAGGGTACTGGAGATCTGGCTGGTCGACCCAGGGCCTGATGTGGTGGTGGTGGTGGAACCGGGGGAGAAGTTGGTCGACACTAGGGCTGGAGAGAGAGAGAGAGAGAGAGAGAGAGAGAGTGAAAGGTAGACAGAGAGAGAGAGAGAGAGAGAGAGAGAGAGAGTGAGTGAAAGGTAGACAGAGAGAGAGAGAGAGAGAGAGAGAGAGAGAGAGAGAGAGAGAGAAACAGAGACAGAGCTGCATTTCCTGACAAAATGTAAAAAATATTAAACAATTAGAGAGTGTCATTCCCCCAAACTTGAAACCCTTGTTCAAGGTTTCAAAGACCTCTCTGATGAGAATAGGCTACTGTTGGGGGAGGACGCAGAGAGCTGTGGGTTGGCAGCACATTGCTGCCTGCCATAAGATGAGGGACCATGTCTGACAGACCAATCAACCTGCACATGTCCTCTACTGTATGCTTATTGTTATCATTCAATGTATGGTGATTTTGACCCTTGGCTTGATCCTTTGTTTTTGTTGTTACTTGTTGTTACTGTTGTCCAGTTGACAATTTTGATTCTTATTATTTTCATATTGTAAATATCCAAAATAAGCTTTGGCAATATGTACATTGTAACGTCATGCCAATAAAGCAAATTGAATTTAATTGAATTGAGAAAAACAGAGGGAGAGAGAGATGATGCAAAGAAGAGTCACTAAGGCTGCAGAGAGAAGGAGAGAAGTCATTTAAAAAAAGTGTCTGCTAATTGGTATTACTGTACATATTACTGTACATACTGTACATATTCAGAATTAATATATTTTATATATTATATTATATTAAGGCGGGAGATAAAGAGTCCGATGGACACTAATTCAGTGAGGGAGAGACTAAAGTCACGTAGATACTGACTCTTGGTGGACACCAATTCTGTAGAGTGAGGGAGAGACTAAAGTCACATAGATACTGACTCTTGGTGGACACCAATTCTGTAGAGTGAGGGAGAGACTAAAGTCACATAGATACTGACTCCTGGTGGACACTAGGGCAGTAGGGAGATAGAGAGACTAAAGTCACGTAGATACTGACTCCTGGTGGACACCAATTCTGTAGAGTGAGGGAGAGACTAAAGTCACATAGATACTGACTCCTGGTGGACACTAGGGCAGTAGGGAGATAGAGAGACTAAAGTCACGTAGATACTGACTCTTGGTGGACACCAATTCTGTAGAGTGAGGGAGAGACTAAAGTCACATAGATACTGACTCCTGGTGGACACTAGGGCAGTAGGGAGATAGAGAGACTAAAGTCACATAGATACTGACTCTTGGTGGTGGACACCAATTCTGTAGAGTGAGGGAGAGACTAAAGTCACATAGATACTGACTCCTGGTGGACACTAGGGCAGTAGGGAGATAGAGAGGCTAAAGTCATCATAGATACTGACTCTTGGTGGACACTAGGGCAGTAGGGAGATAGAGAGAATAAAGTCACATAGATACTGACTCTTGGTGGACACTACGGCAGTAGGGAGATAGAGAGACTAAAGTCACATAGATACGGACTCTTGGTGGACACTAGGGCAGTAGGGAGATAGAGAGGCTAAAGTCATCATAGATACTGACTCTTGGTGGACACTAGGACTAAGACAGACACAGCACAGACCAGACACAGACACAGCACAGACCAGACACAGACACAGACCAGACACAGCACAGACCAGACACAGACACAGCACAGACCAGACAAAGACACAGACACAGCACAGCACTGACCAGACACAGACACAGCACAGACCAGACACAGACACAGCACAGACCAGACACAGACCAGACACAGACCAGACACAGACACAAGGTATAGCGACTAAGACAGACACAGCACAGACCAGACACAGACCAGACACAGACCAGACACAGACACAGGGTATAGCTACATTTCCGGTAGTGTGAGAACAAAGGTATGGCACACAAAGCACAGACACAGAACAATGTAGAAACAGAAAGAAGCAGAGGCGATACTTACATTTGCAATATTCCTGTGTGCTGGAGGGGTTGGAGGAGGTGGTCCAGGTGTTTGTCTTACAGTGAGAGGAGGGGTGCTGGGGGGGGCAGTAGTTCACACAGGGGTCCCACGAGTGGGGGTTGTCACTCTTCTGAACCTTCACTGAAACACAGAGTGGAAGAAGAGGAGAGAAGTGTGAAACACAGAAACGTGTGAGGAGAGGAGAGAAGTAGCAGTCTAGTAGTAGTATAGTGGTAGTATAGTAGATTCCCAGAAGTATAGTAGTAGTATAGTAGTAGTATGGTAGTCGTTTAGTAGTCTAGTAGTCTAGAAGTAGTATAGTAGTAGTCCAGTAGTATAATAGTAGTCTAGTAGTAGTATAGTAGTAACATAGTAATAGTATAGTAGTCTAGTAGCAGTCTAGAAGTATAGCAGTAGTATAGTAGTAGTCTAGTAGTAGTCTAGTAGTCTAGTAGTAGTCCAGTAGTATAGTAGTAGTCTAGTAGTCTAGTAATAGTATAGTGGTAATATAGTAGTAGTTGAGTAGTAGTAGTAGTCGTCCAGTAGTATAGTAGTAGTCCAGTAGTATAGTAGTAGTCTAGTAGTAGGCTAGTGGTATAACAGTATAGTAGTACTCTAGTAGTAGTCTAGTAGTAGGATAGTAGTATAGTAGCAGTACAGTAGTAGTCTAGTAGTAGGCTAGTGGTATAGCAGTATAGTAGTACTCTAGTAGTAGTCTAGTAGTAGGATAGTAGTATAGTAGCAGTACAGTAGTAGTCTAGTAGTAGCAAAGTAGTAGTATAGTGGCAGTATAGTAGCAGTCCAGAAGTATAGTAGTAGTATAGTAGCAGTCAAGTAGTATAGTAGTAATATAGTAGTATAGTAGTTGTATGGTAGTAGTACAGTAGTAGTATAGTCGTGGTATGGTAGTATAGTGGTATTATAGTTGTAGTCCAGTGGTATAGTAGTAGCACAGTAGTAGTATGGTAGTGGTGTAGTGGTAGTATAGTTGTGGTATAGTAGTATAGTAGTAGTATAGTTGTAGTCCAGTGGTATAGTAGTAGCATAGTAGTAGTATGGTAGTAGTGTAGTAGTAGTACAGTAATAGTCTAGTAGAATAGTAGTGGCCAGGTGGAAGTGTAGTTGTAGTATAGCAGTAGTATAGTAGTAGTATAGCAGTAGTATAGTAGTATAGCCATAGTCTAATGGTAGTCTAGTAGTGGTATAGTCTAGTAGTAGTCTGGCAGTACAGTAGCAGTATAGTAGTAGCATAGTAGTGGCCAGGTGAGAGTGTAGTAGTAGTATAGTAGTAGTATAGTAGTAGTATAGCAGTAGTATAGTAGTAGTCTAGTAGCATAGCAGTAGCATAGTAGTAGTCTGGTAGTATAGTAGTAGCATAGCAGTACTCTAGTAGTAGTCTAGTGGTATAGTAGTAGTATAGTAGTAGTATAGTAGCATAGTAGTAGCATAGTAGTAGTCTGGCAGTATAGTAGTAGTATAGTAGTAGTATAGCAGTGGTCTAGTAGCATAGCAGTAGCATAGTAGTACTCTAGTAGTAGTCTAGTGGTATAGTAGTAGTATAGTATCAGTACAGTAGTATGGCAGTAGTATAGTAGCAGTATAGTAGTAGTATAGTAGTAGTATAACAGTAGTATTGTAGTAGTATAGCAGTAGTATAGTAGTAGTGTAGTAGCATAGCAGTACTCTAGTAGTAGTCTAGTGGTATAGTAGTAGTATAGTAGTAGTCCAGTAGTATGGTAGTAGTATAGTAGTAGTATAGTAGCAGTCTAGTAGTGATATAGTAGTATAGTAGTATATCCATAGTCTAGTAGTGGTATAGTAGTAGTATAGTAGTATAGTAGTAGTCCAGCAGTAGTCTAGTAGTATAGTGGTAGCCTAGTAGTAGTCCAGTGGTATAGTAGTGGTCTAGTAGTAGTCTAGTAGTAGCCTAGTAGTATAGAGTTAAATGTCCATTTCACTGCACAGAAACACATAGATGTTTTTATTTTATTAATCAGGTGACAACTATTTTACTGCTGTACCTTCAACCAGTCTGAAATAACACTGACCCACCTGGACTGAACTGGAGCGTTTGGAGTGAACTGGAGTGTTTCCAGTCCAGTGGTTGACAGTTTACAACTAATCAAAATATTGTCGTATTTAGCCGAGCTGGCTCTGGCTCTGGCAGTGGCTGTGGCTCTACAGCCAATGTGTGGCATGATTTTCGGGCGCTACTCTGTTCTGCTCTGTTCTGTTATAAAAGACTAAATGAAGACAGGCTAAGCCCCATCTTCCTCTCTTTACTCTCTCTCTCCCCCTCTCTCTGCCGCTCTCTCTCTCCCCCTCTCTCAGCCTCTCTCCCCCTCTCTCAGCCTCTCTCCCCCTCTCTCAGTCCCTCTCTCTGCATCTCTCTCTCTCGCTCTCTCTCTCTCTCTCTCTCTCTCTCTCTCTCTCTCTCCCCCTCCCCCCTTCTCGCTCTCTCCCTCTCCCCCTCTCTCCCGCTCTCTCTCTCTCTCTCCCTCTCCCTCTCTCTCTCCCTCTCTCTCCCCCTCTCTCACTCTCCCCCCTCTCTCTCTCTCTCTCTCTCCCTCCTTGTAATTACCAGTGTGCCTATGTCTTCAGACAGACAGGGACTGCATTAGTTAGTCATAGTGAGCTCCGGCATTGTTCCACATAACAATTCATTTTCCAATCACTTGGTATTAAGGCAGGCCATTATCTCAGTAACAGGACAGGAGCAGACCTCACAGGTCTATTAAAGAGGGATTTAGCATTGGCATTATTAATGTTGTGAGGAGATGAAGAAACACCTCCGGGACAGTACAACGCAACAGAACTGGCGTTTCATAGGGCTTCATTCATTGTCTCATTAGCCAACTGTGTGAGTAGGCCACCTGATGTCAATGTAATGCCTTTATTTACAAGATAGGCACTGGGAGGAGGGAGTATAAGAGTCCCATTTTAAAACAAACTACAAGTTATAAACGCTTGTAGAAAACATAATGTATTGATGAGCACACTATAGAGTAGTTTTATTCTCGGTTCCCATTGTGACCGATGGGAACATACATTGCTATGCCTGTAATAAAATTAACATACAGTACATTTAACTCTATTCATCAGCCCCAATATCTATATACCCTAATGACCTACACCCCCCTGCAATGTTACCCCATAGGGTTAGGGAACCCTAACACCCACATGCTAACATACCCCATAGGGTTAGGGAATCCTAACACCCACATGCTAACATACCCCATAGGGTTAGGGAACCCTAACACCCACATGCTAACAAACCCCATAGGGTTAGGGAACCCTAACACCCACATGCTAACATACCCCATAACACCCACATGCTAACATACCCCATAGGGTTAGGGAACCCTAACACCCACATGCTAACATACCCCATAACACCCACATGCTAACATACCCCATAGGGTTAGGGAACCCTAACACCCACATGCTAACATACCCCATAGGGTTAGGGAATCCTAACACCCACATGCTAACATACCCCATAGGGTTAGGGAACCCTAACACCCACATGCTAACATACCCCATAGGGTTAGGGAACCCTAACACCCACATGCTAACAGTCAGATTTTGTAGCTACTGTATGCAGGAATCACTTGCTGATTTAAAACACTAAAGAAAAACCCTGGCATGAATAGGTGTGTCCAAACTTTAGACTGACACTGTATATAATAAGTTAGAGCCAGTGTATTTTGCCATGGGTCACAAATGTGACCGCTAAGATATTTTCATATACCACAAGCATCATAGATTTAATGTATTAAAACAATGTAGGCACATATGTAAACTAGACACTTTAAACATATTTACAAATGAAATATTTAAAACATGTCAACAATGTATTTTTAAATGTTTTAAAGTACACCTCAGAGATTTCTGCTTGCGGTCTTGTGGCCATTTTGAGAAATCATATGAAACTTCTCCAAATCATACTAAACACTGTAATGCATGACTTGTTTGTTGATGAGTACAAGTTTAACTTTCTCTAGAGTCTGTTTTTCTTCACTAGTGTAACCAATGGGATTAAATGGGTTGATGCTGTTAATCAGACCAATACATTAAAACATGACAATGAATCATATACGTAAAGGAACAGATATGTCAATCACTGAGCTGTGGTGTACAGTACATTCGGAAAGAATTCAGACTCCTTGACTTTTTCCACATTTTGTTACATTACAGCCTTATTCTAAAAATAAAAATGTACACAGTTAAATCTACATGCAATACCCCATAATGACATCACAATACCCCATATTGACGTCACAGTACCCCACAATGACATCACAATACCCCATAATGACATCACAGTACCCCACAATGACATCACAATACCCCATAATGACATCACAATACCCCATAATGACATCACAATACCCCATAATTACAAAGCGAAAACAGGTTTTTAGACATTTTTGCACATTTATTACAAATAAAAATGTGAAATACCACATGTTCATACGTTTTCAAACCCTTTACTCAGAACTTTACTGAAGCACTTTTGGCAACAGTTACAAGTCTTCTTGGGTATGACATTACCAGCTTGGCACACCCGTATTTGGGGAGTTTCTCCCATTCTTCTCTGCAGATCCTCTCAAATTCTGTCAGGTTGGATGGGGAGCATTGCTGAACAGCTATTTTCAGGTCTCTTCAGAGATGTTAGATCGGGTTCAAGTCCAGGCTCTGGCTGGGCCACTCAAAGACAGTCAGAGACTTGTCCCGAAGCCACTCGTGCATTGTCTTGGCTGTGTGCTTAGGGTCATTGTCCTGTTGGAAGGTGAACCTTGGCCCCAGTCTGAGATCCTGAGCGCTCTGGAGCAGGTTTTCATCAAGGATCTCTCTGTACTTTGCTCAGTTCATCTTTCCATCGATCCTGACTAGTCTTCCAGGGCCTGCCGCTGAAAAGCATCCCCACACCATGATGCTGCCACCACCATGCTTCACCGTAGGGATGGTGCCAGGTTTTTTCCAGACTTTAGGTGCCTTTTGACAAACTCCAAGCGGGCTGTCATGTACCTTTTACTGAGGAGTGGCCCTCTGGCCACTCTACCATAAAGGCCTGCAGAGATGGTTGCCCTGCTGCAGAGATGGTTGTCCTTCTGGAAGGTTCTCCCATCTCCACAGAGGAACTCTAGATCTCGGTCAGAGTGACCATCGGGTTCTGGTCACCTCCCCGACCAAGGCCCTTCTGCCAAGATTGTTCAGTTTGGCCAGGCGGCCAGCTCTAGGAAGAGTATGATTCCAAACTTCTTCCATTTAAGAATGATGGAGGCCACTGTGTTCTTGGGTACCTTCAATGCTGCAGAATTTTTTAGGTACCCTTCCCCAGATCTATGCCTCGACACACTGTGGCTCGGCGCTCTAAGGACAATTCCTTCGACCTCTTTGCTTGGTTTCAAGGGGCCTGAAATCTTTCCGAAGGCATTGCATCGTGGGGTAATACTGTAGGGGGAAGTGATGTCACAGCAAGGGAGGATACAAATAAGTAGCTTTAAAACGTTAGGAGAGGATGAGTTAAAATCAATGGAATGTTTTCCTTCTCTCCCTTTCTCAGTATGGCTTCTCTAAATTAGGTCACACACACACACACACGCGCAAACACACACATGCACACACACACGTACACACACACACATACACACAAACACACAAACACACTTACGCAAGAAAGCACACACACACGCAAACACACATGCATGTGCACGCACACACACGTACACGCACACACACACGCACACACACACACACACGCACACAGTACATTCTCCCCTAGTAGGATACAGCGGTAGTGGCAGCGGCTGCTACAGTAGTGGAGATATGAATCCTCAAGGTTTTAACTCTCTCATGAAAGCCAAGGAGAAAACAGAACTTTGGAAAGGAGTGTTATTTATTTTGGTAATAAACCACCCAATCCAGTGAGTGCTAATCCTGCCTTGCTGCTCTGCTCTGCAGCTCAGGGTAAGCTCATCTGGTAGTGGTAGCTACTGTAGGATTCTCTGGGAACACACACGCATACAAACACATACAAACAGACACACACACACACACACACGCACACACGCGCACACACACACACACACACACACACACACACACACACACACACACACACACACACACACACACACACACACACACACACACACACACACACACACACACACACACACACACACACACACACTCTCCATTGTGAGAGTGACTACACCAGCCAGATATGATGACCAGAGAGTCAGCTACACATGCTGAAGTGACAGTTGAAAGCTCAAATCTCATAAGAAGATTAGAACAGGCTTTTATTTTTTTTAAGGCGACGTCAAACGTTTAATCAACTATGAGGTGAGAAGGACACGGTTCATGGTGTGAAGTTATATCACAGCTCTGATTTGTGTTGTGGATGTTAGAGAAGACAGGAGTGAAACAAATAACCTGAACAACAACAGCTAACAGGGCAATGGAGGTTGTCATCACGTAATCACACAACCCTGTAGTATCTACCCTGTAGTATCTACCCTGTAGTACCCTGTAGTCTACCCTGTAGTACCCTGTAGTTTCTACCCTGTAGTATCTACCCTGTAGTATCTTCCCTGTAGTATCTCCCCTGTAGTATCTTCCCTGTAGTACCCTGTAGTATCTACCCTGTAGTTTCTACCCTGTAGTTTCTACCCTGTAGTATCCACCCTGTAGTATCTACCCTGTAGTTTCTACCCTGTAGTACCTACCCTGTAGTATCTACCCTGTAGTATCTACCCTGTAGTTTCTACCCTGTAGTAGCTACCCTGTAGCAACTACCCTGTAGTAGCCTGTAGTCTCTACCCTATAATAGCTACCCTGTAGTATCAACCCTGTAGTATCTACCCTGTGTTCAAGCTCATGAAAACTGTAGTATAGACCCTGGATGTTTCTCAGTATGCATACTACCGTGCTCCACACTCTCATGCTCCAAGTGAATTCTCAGAGGACGTTCTCTTGAGTACGTTCTTGTGAGGACGAGAGTGTGGAGAACACATAAAACATGACATTTGTGATGCACTCCCCCTATTGTATTACCTCACGATGAACCTCCCCCTATTGTATTACCTCACGATGCACCTCCCCCTATTGTATTACCTCACGATGCACCTCCCCCTATTGTATTACCTCACGATGCACCTCCCCATTCACTGAACCTTCTTCCAGTCAGTACAATGACAATAGAGACGAAACAAGATATACACAAAGCATACGTTTTACTTCATAACTAACAGATACTGTAGCTATATGTGAATTGTAATAATCTAGCTAACCAGCCAGTTAAAAAGACAAATAACCTTCAATTAATGTTATGAAACATAGATGTCAATTAATCGTGGGTAGCTAGCTACCAATTAATCGTGGGTAGCTAGCTACCAATTAATTGTGGGTAGCTAGCTACCAATTCTTTGTGGAAAGCTAGCTAGTCAATAGTAGCAGTTAGCGAGTTTTTGCCTTTTGCCTATAGTGTGCAATCTACGCACACGACAGTGGGAATTGTAGGCATGTAAACATGCCAAAATGAACACAGAATGTATTTATTAACGTTTTCAAGATGCAATATTGTAGTCAGGCAACATATGAGATGTGAATGGGCAACATTTATTTCCAAAGTCTGAGTTCATTTTCTCTCGCTTCAACTCAAATAATGGCCACCATTGATTTCAAGAAATGTTGCGTCGTATTTTTAAGTGTCCGGGTGTCACGATCGTCGTACGAACTGGAGATACACTCAGACCAACATGCAGCGTGATTTGGGTTCCACAGGTTTAATAAAGGAAACTCACAAAAAACAATCTGTGCTCACAGGCAACAACACACAAACAAGATCCCACAAAACACAGTGGTGAAATGGCTGCCTAAATATGATCCCCAATCAGAGACAATGATAAACAGCTGCCTCTGATTGGGAACCATACCAGGCCAACATAGAAAACAATGCATTAGATCACCCACCCTAGTCACACTCCGACCTAACCAAAATAGAGAATAAAAGGCTCTCTATGGTCAGGGCATGACACCGTGCTCCATTTCGCATACTTTGATTTGGACTCATGCTACAGGTCTGGTCTGCTCAAGTCTGATGTGCTCAGGTCTGATGTGCTCTGATCTGATGTGCTCAGGTCTGATGTGCTCAGGTCTGATGTGCTCTAGTCTGATGTGCTCTAGTCTGATGTGCTCTAGTCTGGTCTGCTCTAGCCTGGGCTGCTCTAGTCTGGTCTGCTCTAGTCTGATGTGCTCTAGTCTGATGTGCTCAGGTCTGATGTGCTCAGGTCTGATGTGCTCTGGTCTGATGTGCTCTGGTCTGATGTGCTCAGGTCTGATGTGCTCAGGTCTGATGTGCACTAGTCTGATGTGCTCAGGTCTGGTCTGCTCAGGTCTGATGTGCTCTGGTCTGATGTGCTCTAGTCTGATGTGCTCAGGTCTGGTCTGCTCAGGTCTGATGTGCTCTGGTCTGATGTGCTCAGGTCTGATGTGCTCAGGTCTGGTCTGCTCAGGTCTGATGTGCTCTGGTCTGATGTTTTCTAGTCTGATGTGCTCTAGTCTGATGTGCTCAGGTCTGGTCTGCTCAGGTCTGATGTGCTCTGGTCTGATGTGCTCAGGTCTGATGTGCTCAGGTCTGGTCTGCTCAGGTCTGATGTGCTCTGGTCTGATGTTTTCTAGTCTGATGTGCTCAGGTCTGATGTGCTCAGGTCTGATGTGCTCAGGTCTGATGTGCTCTAGTCTGATGTGCTCAGGTCTGATGTGATCTGGTCTGATGTGCTCAGGTCTGATGTGTTCTAGTCTGATGTGCTCTAGTCTGATGTGCTCTGGTCTGGTCTGCTCAGGTCTGATGTGCTCTAGTCTGATCTGCTCTAGTCTGATGTGCTCTAGTCTGGTCTGCTCAGGTCTGATGTGCTCTAGTCTGATCTGCTCTAGTCTGATGTGCTCTAGTCTGGTCTGCTCTAGTCTGGTCTGCTCTAGTCTGGTCTGCTCTAGTCTGATGTGCTCTAGTCTGATGTGCTCAGGTCTGATGTGCTCAGGTCGAATGTGCTCTGGTCTTAGATAGTTAGCATCCAAAGCAGGAATGGATGCATGAAATATGTCATGGTTGTGCTATAAATGCAAACACTTTGCTTTTTGTACATATTACACGGCAGCAGGGCTCTCAGTTTTCTACATCTGACTGAGATTTTATGATTTGTTTTATGGCTATGTGCATCTCTGATTAAATCTTGTTCTCAATGTAATACTCATGGGGAACCATTAAGTTCAGCACAGCTAATTAAAACAACTGACGGCAAGTTAGATCACAGGACTGTCCCTGATGA
>NC_143028.1:76187500-76197500 GCF_057628025.1 Oncorhynchus mykiss
ACCTATCTACCACACTAGCTGTGGGTCTGACAGCTCACCTGTCCACCACTCTAGCTGTGGGTCTGACAGCTCACCTGTCTACCACACTAGCTGTGGGTCTGACAGCTCACCTGTCCACCACTCTAACTGTGGGTCTGTCAGCTCACCTGTCCACCACACTAGCTGTGGGTCTGACAGCTCACCTATCTACCACTCTAACTGTGGGTCTGTCAGCTCACCTATCTACCACTCTAACTGTGGGTCTGTCAGCTCACCTGTCCACCACTCTACCTGTGGGTCTGTCTGCTCACCTGTCCACCACTCTAGCTGTGGGTCTGACAGCTCACCTGTCCACCACTCTAACTGTGGGTCTGTCAGCTCACCTATCTACCACTCTAACTGTGGGTCTGACAGCTCACCTGTCCACCACACTAGCTGTGGGTCTGTCAGCTCACCTGTCCACCACACTAGCTGCTTTGATCCTGTCGATGACGATGACCTGCTTGTTCCTGTGGGTGGCGGTTGTCAAGGTGATACCGAGAGCTGCCCCCGGTGATTTGGCGATCTCCACCAATAGGGGACCAGATGCATTCATCACAGTATCTGAAAGGCACAAATTAAGATTGAATTGAATACAGTTGCGTTAGTATTGGTAGAACAATTATCACAATGTTCATGCAATGCTCGTGCACTTCCTTTTGATAAGTAGTCAGAAAAAAGCTGTTCCACAGTACAGGGTTTTAACAATGTTTAAGTGCCTGCAACTGTATGATGAGAATGATATGGCATTCAGAGTCCACCTCCCAGAAAGTTATTATAATCAGGAGTTAACAGCAGGAACATGGGACAATTATCAGCCATTATAGTCCAGGGCAGTTCGGTTCAGGCCCTCGAGGTACAGAAGTACCGCTGCTTTCCTTTTTCACCTGGAAATAATTGGTCAATTATTGTCATTAATTGTCCAGAGAGGTCTGACTCAGTCTCTGATTAGAGGGGAAGCATGAAAACCAGCAGTACCGCAGCCAGGAAAATACAGATATTGATTCATGCTTTTGTACACTATACTCAAAGTTGGTTGGAATATTCTGTGGTGGTAGTTGGTTGTAGTAATATTCTGTGGTGGTAGTTGGTTAGAATATTCTGTGGTGGTAGTTGGTTGTAGTAATATTCTGTGGTGGTAGTTGGTTGTAGTAATATTCTGTGGTGGTAGTTGGTTAGAATATTCTGTGGTGGTAGTTGGTTGTAGTAATATTCTGTGGTGGTAGTTGGTTGTAATATTCTGTGGTGGTAGTTGGTTGTAATATTCTGTGGTGGTAGTTGGTTGTAGTAATATTATGTGGTGGTAGAGGGTTGTAATATTCTGTGGTGGTAGTTGGTTGTAGTAATATTATGTGGTGGTAGAGGGTTGTAATATTCTGTGGTGGTAGTTGGTTGTAGTAATATTCTGTGGTGGTAGTTGGTTGTAATATTCTGTGGTGGTAGTTGGTTGTAATATTCTGTGGTGGTAGTTGGTTGTAGTAATATTCTGTGGTGGTAGATGGTTGTAATATTCTGTGGTGGTAGTTGGTTGTAATATTCTGTGGTGGTAGTTGGTTGTAATATTCTGTGGTAGTAGTTGGTTGTAATATTCTGTGGTAGTAGTTGGTTGTAGTAATATTCTGTGGTTGTAGATGGTTGTAATATTCTGTGGTGGTAGATGGTTGTAGTAATATTCTGTGGTGATAGATGGTTGTAATATTCTATGGTGATAGATGGTTGTAATATTCTGTGGTGATAGATGGTTGTAATATTCTATGGTGATAGATGGTTGTAATATTCTGTGGTGGTAGTTGGTTGTAATATTATGTGGTAGTAGATGGTTGTAATATTATGTGGTAGTAGATGGTTGTAGTAATATTCTGTGGTGGTAGTTGGTTGTAGTAATATTCTGTGGTGGTAGTTGGTTGTAGTAATATTCTGTGGTTGTAGATGGTTGTAATATTATGTGGTAGTAGATGGTTGTAGTAATATTCTGTGGTGGTAGTTGGTTGTAATATTATGTGGTAGTAGATGGTTGTAATATTCTGTGGTGGTAGTTGGTTGTAATATTCTGTGGTGGTAGTTGGTTGTAGTAATATTCTGTGGTGGTAGATGGTTGTAGTAATATTCTGTGGTGATAGATGGTTGTAATATTCTGTGGTGGTAGATGGTTGTAGTAATATTCTGTGGTGGTAGATGGTTGTAGTAATATTCTGTGGTGATAGATGGTTGTAATATTCTGTGGTGATAGATGGTTGTAATATTCTGTGGTGATAGATGGTTGTAGTAATATTCTGTGGTGGTAGATGGTTGTAGTAATATTCTGTGGTGATAGATGGTTGTAATATTCTGTGGTGATAGATGGTTGTAGTAATATTCTGTGGTGGTAGATGGTTGTAGTAATATTCTGTGGTGATAGATGGTTGTAATATTCTGTGGTGGTAGATGGTTGTAGTAATATTCTGTGGTGATAGATGGTTGTAGTAATATTATGTGGTGGTAGATGGTTGTAGTAATATTCTGTGGTGATAGATGGTTGTAATATTCTGTGGTGGTAGATGGTTGTAATATTATGTGGTGATAGATGGTTGTAATATTCTGTGGTAGTAGTTGGTTGTAATATTCTGTGGTGGTAGATGGTTGTAATATTATATGGTGGTAGATGGTTGTAATATTCTGTGGTGATAGATGGTTGTAATATTCTGTGGTGGTAGATGGTTGTAATATTCTGTGGTAGTAGTTGGTTGTAATATTCTGTGGTGGTAGATGGTTGTAATATTCTGTGGTGGTAGATGGTTGTAATATTCTGTGGTGGTAGATGGTTGTAATATTCTGTGGTGATAGATGGTTGTAATATTCTATGGTGATAGATGGTTGTAATATTCTGTGGTGGTAGCTGGTTGTAGTAATATTCTGTGGTAGTAGTTGGTTGTAATATTATGTGGTAGTAGATGGTTGTAATATTCTGTGGTGGTAGCTGGTTGTAATATTCTGTGGTGGTAGATGGTTGTAGTAATATTCTGTGGTGGTAGATGGTTGTAGTAATATTCTGTGGTAGTAGTTGGTTGTAATATTCTGTGGTGGTAGATGGTTGTAATATTATGTGGTAGTAGATGGTTCTAATATTCTGTGGTGGTAGATGATTGTAATATTCTGTGGTGATAGATGGTTGTAGTAATATTATGTGGTAGTAGTTGGTTGTAGTAATATTCTGTGGTGGTAGATGGTTGTAATATTCTGTGGTGCTAGATGGTTGTAGTAATATTCTGTGGTGGTAGATGGTTGTAATATTCTGTGGTGATAGCTGGTTGTAATATTCTGTGGTGATAGCTGGTTGTAATATTGGATGACAGGGAATGGTTGTTGGAGGAGTAAAAGACAACAACGGCTGTTTCCACTGTCTCATTTTTTAACCACAGATCTGCAGCTAGCTAAGCGTATTTACCATTTACCACACACTGTACTCAATAGGGGGCTTACTTTCAGCGGATTTGATATATACGAAGAGAACACGCAACCTTTTGTGAACAAGTTGGTCTGTTGTGTCTGCCTGGGACCCAGTCCCAGTACATCATTCTACCATGTCAGAGAACCCTGTCTAAAGGAGACTGGGGGGAGTACTTCTCCCTGTTCCAGGCTTAGTGGGCGTGGCTCGCTAGGGTGGGCTGTTGGCAAGGTGTTACAGATTGTTCTGGAAAAATCTCATTTGCAACTGGCAACACTGGGTAGCCACTTTACCCTCAATACTGAGAGGAGATGAAGGGTCACCAGTCTGCCACTCAGCCAGATAGAAAACCTGCTATTTGAGATTCACAATTAAAACAAAACAAGGAGAGAGCCCCCCTTACCACAGAGAGTAGCAGGATTGTCACTTAACTTTTGACTTCTGTCTGAGAAGATCGAACACTATGTTTCTGCAGAGCAGAGGTATTTTTTTTCAATCTGAAGTTGAAGTCTACCAGACGCCCCTCTCCAGGAAAGACATATTACCACATGAATATTACTCCATGAATATTACTCCATGAATATTACTACATGAATATTACTACATGAATATTACCCCATGAATAGTACCCAATGAATATTACTACATGAATATTACCCCATGAATATTACCACATGAATAATACCCCATGAATAGTACCCAATGAATATTACTACATGAATATTACTACATGAATATTACCCCATGAATATTACCCAATGAATATTACTACTGAATATTACCCCATGAATAGTACCCAATGAATATTACTACATGAATATTACTATATGAATATTACTACATGAATATTACTACATGAATATTACTACATGAATATTACTACATGAATATTACTATATGAATATTACTACATGAATATTACTACATGAATATTACCCCATGAATAGTACCCAATGAATATTACTATATGAATATTACTATATGAATATTACTACATGAATATTACTATATGAATATTACTACATGAATATTACTATATGAATATTACTACATGAATATTACTACATGAATATTACCCCATGAATAGTACCCAATGAATATTACTATATGAATATTACTACATGAATATTACTACATGAATATTACCCCATGAATAGTACCCAATGAATATTACTATATGAATATTACTACATGAATATTACTACATGAATATTACCCCATGAATAGTACCCAATGAATATTACTATATGAATATTACTATATGAATATTACTACATGAATATTACTACATGAATATTACTCCATTTAACATTTCAGTGAGGTGAAACAAACAATTAAAAAAAATAAAACAAAGTAAACATTCAGTCTGGATGCAAGACAACGAACAGTCAGTATAAATTATTTTATTTATTTAATTATTACTTATTTATTTATTTTCTGCAGGAGAGTTTTCTCTGATGGAGTATATCATATCTCTATGGTTTCTCTTACCCATGATAGAGACATCATACTCGATCTGGAAAAGGGCCTCCTGACCACACTGGTTGAGCACAGTGAGGGCATCTCCATGGTTGGCACTGTGGAGAGGTACCCCATCAACACTCATCAGACGGTCGCCTGGCTTCAGAGTGCCCTCTCTACAGGGGGACATGGTACAGGGACAGGGACAGGGACAGAGAGAGCGAGGGAGAGAGAGAGAGAGAGAGAGAGAGAGAGAGAAAGAGAGAGAGAGAGAAGTGAGAGAGACAAACAGGGAGAGGAGAGACACGGAGAGGAGAGAGACAGGGAGATGAGAGAGACAGGGAGAGCAGAGACAGGGAGATGAGAGAGACAGGGAGAGGGGAATCAGGGAGAGGAGAGACAGGGAGAGGAGAGACAGGGTGATGAGAGAGACAGGGAGGGTAGAGAGACAGGGAGGGTAGAGAGACAGGGAGAGGATAGAGAAAGAAAAGGGGAAGAGAGGGGCAGAGATGGGACACTGTTGTTTGGTTCAATAAACAGGGATAGATTAATTAGTATATCCAGGTTTTGTTCCTGGCCATGTGACCTAACCAGGAACAATCAGGTGAAAATATGTTATACAAGACACACATAGATGCACAGATCCTTTTTACAGGGTGGCCAATCACAAACCCATGGCTTTTGTTTTTGATGTATGTGAAAGGTAAAGCAAAGCAAAAAAAACCTTTACAAATGTTACTCAAAAACTGTCACATTAGACATTTTGTAAATGAATATGGCTTCTATCCAACCAAACTATTGAGGAATTCTACACAACTTAAGATCCTGGCGACAAGTATTATTGGAAGACAACCACAGTCATGGAGACAGCAGATACAGAGAAACATTGACTGAACCAAAGGCACAGAGAGGAAAGATGCCTCAGACAGCTACACCCTACAGTCTTGTGGGTCAAAGGGGGAGGGAGTGTGTGTGTGTGTGAGAGAGAGAGAGAGAGAGAGAGAGAGAGAGAGAGAGAGAGAGAGAGAGAGAGAGAGAGAGAGAGCGAGAGAGAGAGAGAGAGAGAGAGAGACAGAGAGACACAGAGAGAGAGAGAGACAGAGAGAGAGCAAGACAGAGAAAGAGCGGGACAGGGGAAGAGAGAGAGAGCAGGACAGATATAGTGCGGGACAAAGGAAGAGAGAAACAGAGAGAGAAGGATGGGAAAGAAGGACAGGGACAGAGGGAGTGGGGAGAGGGAGGAGAAGAAGAAGAATTGCATGTTCTGTTCCAGTTTCTGCAACCTGTCAAATGGTATTTAAGGGGCCGCATCTCAAACAATGTTCTGTAACTACATTCTGACTATCTTACAAATGGCAGAGAAAACCCAAGCAGCATTTCCATTCCCTCTGCCAAGTGGCACACTGAATAAATCCAGTTTCATTATGGCAGGAAGAGAGCACTCTGTTAGATCTCCTCTCTTCTCCTCTCCTCTCTTCTCCTCTCGCTCTCCTTCTTCCTCTCTTCTCTTCTCCTCTCCTCTCTTCCCCACTTTGCTCTCCTTCTTCCTCTCTTCTCTTCTCCTTTCATCTCCTCTGTTCTCCTCTCTTCTCCTCTCTCTCCTTCCTCTCTTCTCTTCTCCTCTCCTATCCTTTCCTTCTACCTCTCCTCTCTTCTCTCTTTTCATCTCCTTTCCTTTACCTCTCCTCTCTTTTCTTCTCTTGTCCTCTCATCTCTTGTCCTCTCTTCTCCTCAACTCTCTTCTTTTCTCTTCCCCTCCTCTCTACTCCTCTCTTGTCCTCTCTTCTCCTCTCATTTCTTCTCCTCTTCTCTCTTCTCTCTTCTCCTGTCATTTATTCTCCTCTTCTCTCGTCTCCTCTCATTTTGTCTCCTCTTCTCTCTTCTCTCCTCTTCTCTTCTCCTCCTTTCTTTTCCTTTCCTCTCATCTCCACTGTCTCTACTTCTACCTCTCCTCTTCTCGCTTCAATTCTCCTCTCCTCTCCTTCTACCGCTCCTCTCCTCTCTCCCCCTCTTCTCCGACATTTCTCAGCTGGCTTATTTTACAATTGGGTGGGAAGAGAGGAAAAAGGGAAAACACATGCATATGTAACGAGCGCCAGACAAAAATATTCAGGAGACATATTCATATATTCAATATCCCTCTCAGCCTAACAGAACAAAGTTAACACGGGCTCTCAGATGACACCAGTAGTGCACTACATTTAGATCCTATATAGTGTACTATATAGTGTACTATAAAATAGCTCGATATTTACTGAACTGCAGCTGACCCTGTGCCACTTCTCAAAAATACGTATTGTATCTCGTGGTAGAAATGCTCAAGACAACATTTCTGACATACCAAAGCTAGACAAAATAAATAAATATTGTATTTCATTTTAAATGCGGAATAGGATGCCATATAGGACTCAGGTGTTCCACCATACCTGTCTGCAGGGCCTCCCGGCCGGACGTATGTCACCACCAGGGGGCGTGATTTGTTCCAGTCTTCGTGTGAGCCCCCTGAAACGTCACGTGAAACAGACCCAGTGAGGAAGCGGTTTGGTAATACGCTTCTCGCATTACTTTCAATAGGGCCTAATTTACCTAAAAAAAAACATCTGCATGAAAACATTGTGAAGCATATAATGGAAGCATCAGACTGTGTGGTCATATTTTACTCTGTTTCGCTACTCCTTTCAGACGCTGACAGCTAAAATATAATCTTCCACGCTAACTGTGCTGTTAATCTCGGATTGATTTCCCCTACAGCCCAAATGACTCACTATTTTATTGGGCTGTGGATGGCGATGTTAGGAAATTAGCCATTCCAATTGGGGACACTGTTGAGACTACTGAGGCTAGCTTAAATTAATTTGAGTGTGCTTCTTTATGGGTTAGGGTTAGTGACTGGAACATAGTCAAATTAACCAGTAGAGGACAAGAAGGAAACAGGATCTGTGACACAGTATAATATACATAGTATAGTACCTCTCATGACGAAGCCGAAGCTGGTGCCTTCTTTGTGCAAACATATCTCGATTGTCTTGGAAATCACACCTGATGTGCTGTCTGGTGCTGAAGGAGAGGCAGAGAGCCAGAGAGAGAGAGCGAGAGAGAGGGGGGGGGGGGGGGGAAGAGACATGGCAAGAAGGGCATTCTATGCCATCAAAAGGAACATAAAATTCAACATACCAATTAGGATCTGGCTAAAAAATACTTGAATCAGTGATAGAGCCCATTGCCCTGTATGGTTGTGAGGTCTGGGGTCCGCGCACCAACCAAGACTTCACAAAATGGGACAAACACCAAATAAAGACTCTGCATGCAGAATTCTGCAAATATATCCTGTGTGTACAACGTAGAACACCAAATAATGCATGCAGAGCAGAATTAGGCCGATACCCACTAATTATCAAAATCCAGAAAAGAGCCATTAAATTCTACAACCACCTAAAAGGAAGTGATTCCCAAAAACCTTCCATAACAAAGCCATCACCTACAGAGAGATGAACCTGGAGAAGAGTCCCCTAAGCAAGCTGGTCCTGGGGCTCTGTTCACAAACACAAACAGACCCTACAGAGCCCCAGGACAGCAACACAATTAGACCCAACCAAATCATGAGAAAACAAAAAGATAATTACTTGACACATTGGAAAGAATTAACAAAAAAACAGAGCAAACTAGAATGCTATTTGGCCCTAAACAGAGAATACACAGTGGCAGAATACCTGTCCACTGTGACTGACCCAAACTTAAGGAAAGCTTTGACTATGTACAGACTTAGTGAGCATAGCCTTGCTATTGAGAAAGGTCGTCGTAGGCAGACATGGCTCTCAAGAGAAGACAGGCTATGTGCACACTGCCCACAAAATGAGGTGGAAACTGAGCTGCACTTCCTAACCTCCTGTCCAACATATGACCATATTAGAGAGACATATTTCCCTCAGATTACACAGATCCACAAAGAATTCGAAAACAAATCCAATTTTGATAAACTCCCATATCTACTGGGGGAAATTCCACAGTGTGCCATCACAGTAGCAAGATTTGTGACCTGTTGCCACGAGAAAAGAGCAACCAGTGAAGAACACACACCATTGTAAATACAACCCATATTTATGCTTATTTATTTTATCTTGTGTCCTTTAACCATTTGTACATTGTTAAAACACTGTATATATATATATAATATGACATTTGTAATGTCTTTATTGTTTTGAAACTTCTGTATGTGTAATGTTTACTGTTAATTTTTATTGTTTATTTCACTTTATATATTCACTTTATATATTATCTACCTCACTTGCTTTGGCAATGTTAACACGTTTCCCATGCCAATAAAGCCCTTGAATTGAATTGAATTGAATTGAGAGAAAGGTACAGAGAGAGACAGAGTGAGATAAAGAGAGAAAGGTACAGAGAGAGAGACAGAGAGAGAAAGGCACAGAGAGATAAAGAGAGACAGAGAGAGATAAAGAGAGACAGACAGAGAGAGTGAGGTACAGAGAGATAAAGAGAGAAAGATACAGAGAGAGGGAAAAAGGTACAGAGAGATAAAGAGAGAAAGATACAGAGAGACAGAGAGAGATAAAGAGAGAAAGGTACAGAGAGACAGACAGATAGAGATAAAGAGAGAAAGGTACAGAGAGAGAGATAAAGGTACAGAGATGTACAGAATGGTAAAGGTAGTGAGAGACAGACAGAGAGAGGGATAAAGGTACAGAGAAGTACAGAATGGTAAAGGTAGTGAGAGACAGACAGAGAGAGAGATAAAGGTACAGAGAAGTACAGAATGGTAAAGGTAGTGAGAGACAGACAGAGAGAGGGATAAAGGTACAGAGAAGTACAGAATGGTAAAGGTACAGAGAAGTACAGAATGGTAAAGGTACAGAGAAGTACAGAATGGTAAAGGTAGTGAGAGAGGGATAAAGGTACAGAGAAGTACAGAATGGTAAAGGTAGTGAGAGAGGGATAAAGGTACAGAGAAGTACAGAATGGTAAAGGTACAGAATGGTAAAGGTACAGGGAAGTACAGAATGGTAAAGGTACAGGGAAGTACAGAATGGTAAACGTAGTGAGGCATATGAATGATGTAGCCGCCGTTAAATCACAGGT
>NC_143028.1:76202500-76247500 GCF_057628025.1 Oncorhynchus mykiss
TGTGTTATGTAGGGGAAATGGTGCCATTTGGGACTCACAGCCTGGGTCAGAGGCCGTTAATGGTGGGTGAGGGGCTGGAGGTCTAGGCACTAGGAAGGGAACATGTATCCATCCACATTGAGTAAGCATGAGGGGCTGAAGGTCTAGCAGAGCTGAAGGAAAATGTTCCTTTGAAATAATATACACTGACTGTACAAACCATTAGGAAATAATATTGAGTTGCACCCCTGATTTTGCCCTCAGAACAGTCTCAATTCGTCAGGGCATGGTCACTACAAATGTGTCAAAAGCGTTCCACAGGGATGCTGGCCCATGTTGACTCCGATGCTTCCCACAGTTGTGTCAAGTTGGCTGGATGCCGTTTGGGTGGTGGACCATTGTTGATACACACGGGAAACTGTTGAGAGTGACAAACCCAGCAGCGTTGCAGTTCTTGTCACAAACCGGTGCGCCTGGTACCTACTACCATAACCCGTTCAAAAACACTTAACTATTTTGTCTTGCACATTCACCCTCTGAAAGGCACGCATACACATTCCATGTCTCAATTGTCTTGCTCAATTGAAAGAGCAAGTGTTCCTAATGTTTTGAACACTCAGTGTATGTTTAATGGGCAATAAAGATGTCTAGCCTATTGTAGGCAGAGAACATGTAGTCCAGTCCTCCGTACATGAGCCAGCAGCCTATGGCAGGGTTGACCTCTCTCTCCTGTGCATTCCAGTCGATGAAAGCTCAAGTCAGGGTTGACCTCTCTCTCCTGTGTGTTCCGGTTGATGAAAGCTCCCTCTCTCTCCTGTGTGTTCCGGTCGATGAAAGCTCAAGTCAGGGTTGACCTCTCTCTCCTGTGTGTTCCGGTCGATGAAAGCTCCCTCTCTCTCCTGTGTGTTCCGGTCGATGAAAGCTCAAGTCAGGGTTGACCTCTCTCTCCTGTGTGTTCCGGTCGATGAAAGCTCCCTCTCTCTCCTGTGTGTTCCGGTCGATGAAAGCTCCCTCTCTCTCCTGTGTGGTCCGGTCGATGAAAGCTCCCTCTCTCTCCTGTGTGGTCCGGTCGATGAAAGCTCAAGTCAGAGTTGACCTCTCTCTCCTGTGTGTTCCGGTCGATGAATGCTCAAGTCAGAGTTGACCTCTCTCTCTCTTCTATCTTGATGTTCTTGCTTGCTTGCCTGTCTCATACCCTCATGGAATACTTTCACAAAAAAAAAAGTAAATACCTTATTGTTCACAAAAGTGAGATCTCACCTGGCAGCCAGTCCTCCTGGTCGTAGGTTGGAGACGCGGGGCTTTCCGTCCTTGTCTGTTCCTCCGGAGATGGTGAGGCCCAAGGTGCTGCCTTCCTTCTTAATCAGCTCTACTATCGTCACACCCCGCAGATCTTCTACCCCAAACACAAACACACACAGCACACACAGACACAGTCAATAATAGTATGGATGTTATAGTAACCAAGCTGTCACAACCACAAGGACACTTAGGCTGCGTTTATACAGGCCGACAAATTCTGATCAGCTGTTTCCCATAATTGTACAAACAATCAGAATTGGCCATAGAACCACAGGAACCACTGAGGTAACATCTGGTTAGTATATATCAGCTCTTCTACCCATAAACACAACCAAGGTTTTAATGGCTATATATTAGCTTAGTGAGCTTTCTCGGCATGTACTGTTGCTCTAATGACTTGGAACAGGAGTTTTTCCAGACCGTCTCCAACACAATCTTTCTCTGCAATCTGCTTCTCGTTTGGCCCAAGAGTCACACTGAACCTCTAGTGAATATTACATATGTAACTCATGGGTATTCACAATGCATGGTACACAAGATAAATAGTGCATCATCTGTTCTTCTCTTATGTGTGGCCCTTAAACGTAAAAGCCCACAGCCTTTGGATAGGTGTAGAGCAGTGGTTCTCCATCCTGATCCTGGGGACCCAAAGCGTTTTTTGTTGTCAACACATTAGGTTGCTGTTACTCACGTCCCTATTGCAGTTTACAGCCCTTCGTATTTGTATTTATTACGGATCCCCCATTAGCTGTTGCCAAGGCAGCAGCTACACTTCCTGGGGTTTTAAAGCGTTTTTGGGTCCCCAGGACCATGATTAAGATCCTCTGGTTTAAAGGAGTAGATGCTGAGAGGAACCAGCCTAAGAACGTGATACAAAAGCCGAGTTGTCTGTTTTGTTCACTAGGAGTCTCGTCCTCAGGATGAAATTGGTGTGTTGTCTGTTTTGTTCACTAGGAGTCCTCAGGATGTGATTGGTGTGTTGTCTGTTTTGTTCACTAGGATGTAACTGGTGTCAGTCAAGTAAGAGCGCCAGATGCATAATAGTAATTTAAAGTGAAACAGTGTAGCTACATGTAAAGAAAGTGATTATGAACCCCACAAACGTTGTGACCAGGTGCTACTAATCACCCCAAACAACTACAAACAGGTAGACCTACTCCAAACAACCCCAAACAGGTAGACCTACTCCAAACAACTCCAAACAGGTAGACCTACTCCAAACAACTCCAAACAGGTAGACCTACTCCAAACAACCCCAAATAGGTAGACCTACTCCAAACAACCCCAAACAGGTACACCTACAACCCCAAACAGGTAGACCTACACCTACAACCCCAAACAGGTACACCTACAACACTAAACAGGTAGACCTACTCCAAACAACCCCAAACAGGTACACCTACAACACTAAACAGGTAGACCTACTCCAAACAACTCCAAACAGGTAGACCTACTCCAAACAACCCCAAACAGGTAGACCTACTCCAAACAACCCCAAACAGGTAGACCTACTCCAAACAACTCCAAACAGGTAGACCTACACCTACAACCCCAAACAGGTAGACCTACTCCAAACAACCCTAAACAGGTAGACCTACTCCAAACAACCCCAAACAGGTAGACCTACTCCAAACAACCCCAAACAGGTAGACCTACTCCAAACAACCCCAAACAGGTAGACCTACACCTACAACCCCAAACAGGTAGACCTACTCCAAACAACCCTAAACAGGTAGACCTACTCCAAACAACCCCAAACAGGTAGACCTACTCCAAACAACTCCAAACAGGTAGACCTACTCCAAACAACCCCAAACAGGTAGACCTACTCCAAACAACTCCAAACAGGTAGACCTACTCCAAACAACCCCAAACAGGTAGACCTACTCCAAACAACCCCAAACAGGCAGACCTACTCCAAACAACCCCAAACAGGTAGACCAACTCCAAACAACCCAAACAGGTAGACCTACTCCAAACAACCCAAACAGGTAGACCTACTCCAAACAACTCCAAACAGGTAGACCTACTCCAAACAACCCCAAACAGGTAGACCTACTCCAAACAACCCAAACAGGTGGACCTACTCCAAACAACTCCAAACAGGTAGACCTACTCCAAACAACCCCAAACAGGTACACCTACAACCCCAAACAGGTAGACCTACTCCTAACAACCCCAAACAGGTAGACCTACTCCAAACAACCCCAAACAGGTAGACCTACTCCAAACAACCCCAAACAGGTAGACCTACTCCAAACAACCCAAACAGGTAGACCTACTCCAAACAACTCCAAACAGGTAGACCTACTCCAAACAACCCCAAACAGGTAGACCTACTCCAAACAACCCCAAACAGGTACACCTACAACACTAAACAGGTAGACCTACTCCAAACAACCCCAAACAGGTAGACCTACTCCAAACAACCCCAAACAGGTAGACCTACTCCAAACAACCCAAATAGGTAGACCTACTCCAAACAACCCCAAACAGGTACACCTACAACACTAAACAGGTAGACCTACTCCAAACAACCCCAAACAGGTAGACCTACTCCAAACAACCCAAATAGGTAGACCTACTCCAAACAACCCCAAACAGGTACACCTACAACACTAAACAGGTAGACCTACTCCAAACAACCCCAAACAGGTAGACCTACAACCCCAAACAGGCAGACCTACTCCAAACAACCCAAACAGGTAGACCTACTCCAAACAACCCCAAATAGGTAGACCTACTCCAAACAACTCCAAACAGGTAGACCTACTCCAAACAACCCCAAACAGGTAGACCTACTCCAAACAACCCCAAATAGGTAGACCTACTCCAAACAACTCCAAACAGGTAGACCTACTCCAAACAACACCAAACAGGCAGACCTACTCCAAACAACTCCAAACAGGTAGACCTACTCCAAACAACCCCAAACAGGTAGACCTACTCCAAACAACCCAAACAGGTAGACCTACTCCAAACAACCCAAACAGGAAGACCTACTCCAAACAACCCCAAACAGGTAGACCTACTCCAAACAACCCAAACAGGTAGACCTACTCCAAACAACCCAAACAGGAAGACCTACTCCAAACAACCCCAAACAGGTAGACCTACTCCAAACAACCCAAATAGGTAGACCTACTCCAAACAACCCCAAACAGGTAGACCTACTCCAAACAACCCCAAACAGGTAGACCTACTCCAAACAACCCTAAAGAATCCCCAG
This sequence comes from Oncorhynchus mykiss, assembly GCF_057628025.1. Classification (NCBI taxonomy): domain Eukaryota; kingdom Metazoa; phylum Chordata; class Actinopteri; order Salmoniformes; family Salmonidae; genus Oncorhynchus; species Oncorhynchus mykiss. The sequence goes on from NC_143028.1 coordinate 76,207,011, forward strand.
TCAACATGCTTTCTCTGCTGAGTTTATAAAACGTTAAAAAGAGCATCACAGTTGTTTTATGTCCGGTGTTGTCAACACATTAGGTTGCTGTTACTCACGTCCCTGTTGCAGTATACAGCCCTTCGTATTTGTATTTATTACGGATCCCCCATTAGCTGTTGCCAAGGCAGCAGCTACACTTCCTGGGGTTTTAACAGCATGTACAAAAGTCGATTTAATCCACAGTTGAATTAGTCCCCTCGTTAAGGGCTTGTACGTAAGAATTTCACTGTAAGGCGAAATACCTGTTGTATTCGGCACATGTGACAAATACAATTTGATTTGATTTAAAGTAGTGGGGGGTTAAAAACTCACGTCCTGTTGTAAATCAAAGGAGAAGATCCAGGCTTGCGCTCTCAATATCCACCCAAAGGAATGTTATTTCTTTCAACAGACCTTTCCCACTGAAACTCTGACATGTTCAAAAGCAAATACTGGAACAATATTTCCAACTTAGAACTTGGGGAATGGGCAGAGGTGATCTATAGAACACTAATGTAATTTAGTTTGCTATTTTGTGATGTCATTAAACATTTAATAAAGGACATACTGTAACTTGGAAAGTATACCCACTACATGTATGAAGTTTCCATACTATGTGTTTTGCATGTAATATGAAAAAATATGAAAGTGTTTTCGTTAAGAGAAGGATGTGATTTGAGAAACTATAAGAGATAATTGTTAACCATGGACTTTGCACAGTGAGTAGTTACCGCCCTGAGTGAGGTCACAGAGCGTGTCAGCCTGCCAGAACCGCCACTTTCCTGCACACTGTATAAATGATGGGTTAAGAGAGTACATACCAGACCAGAAAGATGTGAAGCTACAGCTGCACGTTTAAAGTGGTTTGAACTCTGAATCTCAACACGAGGTAGAGACGATAAACGCATCTCCCGGACAATCACTGGTATGGCTGATTAGCTGTCCTAAGTAAAGTATCTTCGAAAGCAAATTTAAGAAGGACCATTCTGCTACTCTGCTCAAACCATCGTATTACGCTACTCTCATCACCCCAATGGGAATCCATCGATAAGGCTGGCTAGACTACCTTCAACAAAGCATCATCAAGAGTGAATGGAAGGAAAATAAACTCTGTAGTTCTGTTCAGGACTACACGACAAGTCACTGGATACCGGACAACTACAAAGAAGGACAACAGTATAAGACTTGTCAGAACCATTTTGGACAATCAGAGCCTTACAAGCGTGCCGCGAAAAGGCCCAAACCCCTTCCTAAGGTGGCCCTGTTCAGTGAGAGCTCCACGGCGACCCCAGACATTTCACGTAAATACATTCATGATTTCTTACTCAAAGTGGGCGGTGGTTTGTCTGCAAAGTATATGGTTAATGTAGGTGAGAGTAGTTTCGGAATGTACCAATGTTAAGTGTCTCAGTCTCTCTCTCTCTCCCGCTCTCTCTCCCTCTCCATCTCTTCTTTAACAAGCAGCCATGTTGTTGTCATTCTGCTAGGGACCTGTTTTCAGCTAATTATGTCTCTAGACAATAACTGGTGCAGTGTGTATGTTTATCCTGTGTTCCCACTTAATTAGACAGTAAATAAATAATTAAACCAATTTGTGTAGTACTGAATCATGAGTAAGGCTCGGGTTTTTGCAGATGCAAGGAGGTTACGACTGTTAAGAATGATGATATGATACGAGGTTATGATTAATACGTTGACTGTTTATAGATGTGATAGGTAAATGATTCGGGAGATGGTAACTCTTTAAAGAACCGCTCTCGTGGTGCCCCAGATCCTAATGAGTTAATTGTTACATGATTAATTTCATTGGGTATCAATTAAACATAGTTGGTTAATTAGATAAATAACTTCAGATTGAAAATGGCAGCATCTTTTCTTTGCCAACAAGAGAGCTGTGAACAGCTTCGAAAGTTTGTGGTCGCTTGGGTCGAGATGTGGGGGTTCGTTACTATGCCGATAAATGACCATGTCCATCCAGACCTTTGCCATCTAGGACTTTTGTGTGACCGAACCTTCTCCAATAGTAATTGAGTAGCCCTGCTCTAGGGGGTTGTGACAACAAAAAGGAAGCTGACCTATGTTTTAGCAGGGACGTTTGGTAGGGAGACTTGATACCTATGTTTTATTAGGGAAGTTTGGTAGGGAGACCTGATACCTATGTTTTAGCAGGGAAGTTTGGTAGGGAGACCTGATACCTATGTTTTATCAGGGAAGTTTGGTAGGGAGACCTGATACCTATGTTTTAGCAGGGAAGTTTGGTAGGGAGACCTGATACCTATGTTTTAGCAGGGAAGTTTGGTAGGGAGACCTGATACCTATGTTTTAGCAGGGAAGTTTGGTAGGGAGACCTGATACCTATGTTTTAGCAGGGAAGTTTTGTAGGGAGACCTGATACCTACGTTTTTAGCAGGGGTGTTTGGTAGGGAGACCTGATACCTATGTTTTATCAGGGAAGTTTGGTAGGGAGACCTGATACCTATGTTTTAGCAGGGAAGTTTGGTAGGGAGACCTAATACCTATGTTTTAGCAGGGAAGTTTGGTAGGGAGACCTGATACCTATGTTTTATCAGGGAAGTTTGGTAGGGAGACCTGATACCTATGTTTTAGCAGGGAAGTTTGGTAGGGAGACTTGATACCTATGTTTTATCAGGGAAGTTTGGTAGGGAGACCTGATACCTAGGTTTTAGCAGGGAAGTTTGGTAGGGAGACTTGATACCTATGTTTTATCAGGGAAGTTTGGTAGGGAGACCTGATACCTATGTTTTAGCAGGGAAGTTTGGTAGGGAGACCTGATACCTATGTTTTATCAGGGAAGTTTGGTAGGGAGACCTGATACCTATGTTTTAGCAGGGAAGTTTGGTAGGGAGACCTGATACCTATGTTTTATCAGGGAAGTTTGGTAGGGAGACCTGATACCTATGTTTTAGCAGGGAAGTTTGGTAGGGAGACCTGATACCTATGTTTTAGCAGGGACGTTTGGTAGGGAGACCTGAGACCTATGTTTTATCAGGGAAGTTTGGTAGGGAGACCTGATTCCTATGTTTTAGCAGGGAAGTTTGGTAGGGAGACCTGATACCTATGTTTTAGCAGGGAAGTTTTGTAGGGAGACCTGATACCTACGTTTTTAGCAGGGGTGTTTGGTAGGGAGACCTGATACCTATGTTTTATCAGGGAAGTTTGGTAGGGAGACCTGATACCTATGTTTTAGCAGGGAAGTTTGGTAGGGAGACCTGATACCTATGTTTTAGCAGGGAAGTTTGGTAGGGAGACCTGATACCTATGTTTTATCAGGGAAGTTTGGTAGGGAGACCTGATACCTATGTTTTAGCAGGGAAGTTTGGTAGGGAGACTTGATACCTATGTTTTATCAGGGAAGTTTGGTAGGGAGACCTGATACCTAGGTTTTAGCAGGGAAGTTTGGTAGGGAGACTTGATACCTATGTTTTATCAGGGAAGTTTGGTAGGGAGACCTGATACCTATGTTTTAGCAGGGAAGTTTGGTAGGGAGACCTGATACCTATGTTTTATCAGGGAAGTTTGGTAGGGAGACCTGATACCTATGTTTTAGCAGGGAAGTTTGGTAGGGAGACCTGATACCTATGTTTTATCAGGGAAGTTTGGTAGGGAGACCTGATACCTATGTTTTAGCAGGGAAGTTTGGTAGGGAGACCTGATACATATGTTTTATCAGGGAAGTTTGGTAGGGAGACCTGATACCTATGTTTTATCAGGGAAGTTTGGTAGGGAGACCTGATACCTAGGTTTTAGCAGGGAAGTTTGGTAGGGAGACCTGATACCTATGTTTTATCAGGGAAGTTTGGTAGGGAGACCTGATACCTATGTTTTATCAGGGAAGTTTTGTAGGGAGACCTGATACCTAGGTTTTAGCAGGGAAGTTTGGTAGGGAGACCTGATACCTATGTTTTAGCAGGGAAGTTTGGTAGGGAGACCTGATACCTATGTTTTATCAGGGAAGTTTGGTAGGGAGACCTGATACCTATGTTTTATCAGGGAAGTTTGGTAGGGAGACCTGATACCTATGTTTTATCAGGAAAGTTTGGTAGGGAGACCTGATACCTATGTTTTAGCAGGGAAGTTTGGTAGGGTGATTTAATACCTATGTTTTAGCAGGGAAGTTTGGTAGGGAGACCTGATACCTATGTTTTATCAGGGAAGTTTGGTAGGGAGACCTGATACCTATGTTTTAGCAGGGAAGTTTGGTAGGGTGATTTAATACCTATGTTTTATCAGGGCAGTTTGGTAGGGAGACCTGATACCTATGTTTTATCAGGGAAGTTTGGTAGGGAGACCTGATACCTATGTTTTAGCAGGGAAGTTTGGTAGGGAGACCTGATACCTATGTTTTAGCAGGGAAGTTTGGTAGGGAGACCTGATACCTATGTTTTAGCAGGGAAGTTTGGTAGGGTGATTTAATACCTATGTTTTAGCAGGGAAGTTTGGTAGGGAGACCTGATACCTATGTTTTATCAGGGAAGTTTGGTAGGGAGACCTGATACCTATGTTTTAGCAGGGACGTTTGGTAGGGAGACTTGATACCTATGTTTTAGCAGGGACGTTTGGTAGGGAGACTTGATACCTATGTTTTAGCAGGGAAGTTTGGTAGGGAGACCTGATACCTATGTTTTAGCAGGGAAGTTTGGTAGGGAGACTTGATACCTATGTTTTATCAGGGAAGTTTGGTAGGGAGACCTGATACCTTTGTTTTAGCACGGAAGTTTGGTAGGGAGACCTGATACCTATGTTTTATCAGGGAAGTTTGGTAGGGTGATTTAATACCTATGTTTTAGCAGGGAAGTTTGGTAGGGAGACCTGATACCTATGTTTTAGCAGGGAAGTTTGGTAGGGTGATTTAATACCTAGGTTTTATCAGGGAAGTTTGGTAGGGAGACCTGATACCTAGGTTTTAGCAGGGAAGTTTGGTAGGGTGATTTAATACCTATGTTTTAGCAGGGAAGTTTGGTAGAGTGATTTAATACCTATGTTTTATCAGGGAAGTTTGGTAGGGAGACCTGATACCTATGTTTTAGCAGGGAAGTTTGGTAGGGAGACCTGATACCTATGTTTTAGCAGGGAAGTTTGGTAGGGAGTCCTGATACCTATGTTTTAGCAGGGAAGTTTGGTAGGGAGACCTGATACCTATGTTTTATCAGGGAAGTTTGGTAGGTTGATTTAATACCTATGTTTTATCAGGGAAGTTTGGTAGGGAGACCTGATTTGTAACAACAAAAATCATTGTGTGGAACAGATTGTGAACCCAAACGTGTTTCATTCTAGAGTGGGGACAATAAATCAAAAAATAATTCGGTGAGGGTGTATGGAGCAGGTTTGTGTATTCATGTCTTCAGGATATTTTATTATCTATTTTAATAATTTGGTCTGATCAGTGGAACAATTCTCATTCTTACAATGGGAAATATAGTCATTTGTGTGATTGTTAGCAAAATCACTACTGTTATTGGTAGCACTTTATAATAAACTATTTGTCATGGATTGGATTACTCCATTCATAAGGTATATTATATTATATATTATATAGGTCCTTATTAATAATTGACTAATCCTTGTTTAAATCTTGTTGTGTGGCCTCACCTGAAGTGTGAGCTATTTGTACTTTATAAATGTTTTGAGTGACCAGTTTAATTTCTCACAAAAAAGATGGACATGCCATTAGTAGACATTCCAGCAGTACATAATGCTGCTTAACGTCTCAAAAATGACCTAGAACACGTCAATGGTTAAACAAGAACACATAAAGGAAATACATTTATTCACTAAAAACTATTGTGGACTTGAGAAAGAGTCGTAGTGTGAATGATTTGTTATTGTTGTCAACCTCATGAACGCAAACTAATCATAAAACAGGGAGATGCAGCCCAGACACAACAGCTAGCCGGACTGGCAAATTGTTCGCTAATGGATTTTTCTTCCTTCATTACTAATGTTATGTGATTGAGGTAGAAATGTAACGTGATGATTTACAGGTAGAAACCTTACATATATAACCTTTAAATGCTTCCAATGACGGTCGGAGTTAATTTTGTCTACAAGAAGAATATTATTTTTTCCTGACTGAATGACGATAACGAGACGAGATGGCCTAGAAAAAAACGCTAGCCATTACAAATTACTTTTTCATTTTAGTGGACGAAAAAGTGACAAGATGAGAATTCCACGTGGGCCTAATGGTCAGTTAATTTGTCCAATCACAAGCATGCATACAGAATATTTAACGCAATCATTGGCATAATTTACATCTTTCAGGCAGCCTCTTGTGTCACTTCCATCTTTTGAAGCCAGGACACTTCACTGGTAACTGAACTCAACTAGAAACAATAATTTTTACTCTCTCTTACTTTTCATGTAGGCTATGTTTGCTTTAATCTCATCAGAAGCTCAATTTTCCCGTGTGCCCTGTTATTCATTCATCCGTGCTGCGCATACAAATGTGAGTTGCGGTTGCTTTTTAAAAATGTTTTATTGAAAAAGAAAAACTAAATATATTTCTTGAATATTAGGACTACAGCAATAAGCTCAAATTCTCCTCTTTCTAAGAAACCACTGATATTTACACCCTTGATGGTTATTATTGGGAGAAAATCAGATGGTCCGCATCTGAGTGATGGAAGCGGAGAGACCAGACCATGGCTCGGGTGGCTACATGAATGTGCACATGAAGTTAGAGGTAGACTAACATATTCCTTATTTAATAGAATATAATGCTATTATCGTCACTAAAATTGCTGTGACTAAAACTAGACTAAAACTAGACTACACATTGTTGGTGGACGTTTTGGGAATCTTGAAAAGTGTTATATACACTGAGTGTACAAAACATTAAGGACACCTTCCTAATATTAAGGGCACCTTCCGTATCCTCTGCAGCAGAGGTAACTCTGGGTCTTCCTTTCCTGTGGCGGTCCTCATGAGAGCCAGTTTCATCATAGAGCTTGAAATTGTCCGCATTGACTGACCTTCTTGTCTTAATAAAGTAATAATGGACTGTTGTTTCTCTGCTTATTTTAGCTGTTCTTGCCATAATATGGACTTGGTATTTTACCAAACAGGACTATATTCTGTATACCACCACTACCTTGTCACAACACAACTGATTGGCTCAAACATATTAAGAAGGAAAGAAAGTCCACAAATTAACTTTTAAAAAGGCACACCTGTTAATTGAAATGCATTCCAGGTGACTACCTCATGAAGCTGGTTGAGAGAACGCTAAGAGTGTGCAAAGCTGTCATCAAGGCAAAGGGTGGCTACTTTGAAGAATCTAAAACCTAAAATATATTTTGATTTGTTTAACACTTGTTTGGTTACTAATTGATTCCATATGTGTTATTTCATAGTTTTGTTCTCTTCACTATTATTCAACAACATAGAAAGTAGTAAACAAATAATAACATATATATTTAATGTGTAAGTGGTGCGTAACTGGTGGCAGTGAAGTCAGACGCAGGAGAGCAGAACTAGGTAATAGCCGGAGCAGTTTCATTTCAAAACCAACGGCATAAAGTATAAACCAACATGGGTAGAAAACCCGACGCACCAGTAACCATGTGCACAAGCACTTACAACAATACCACACAAAGACATGGGGGGAACAGAGAGTTAAATACACAACACTTAATGAGGGAAATGAGAACCAGCTGTGTAGGAAAACAAGACAAAACAAATGGAAAATGAAAAGTGGATCGATGATGGCAAGAAGACCGGCGACGCCGACCACCGCCCGAACAAGGAGAGGAACCGACTTCGGTGGAAGTCGTGATAGTACCCCCCCCCCCCCCCCTCCACCAGAACACAGCATCTCTCCTCCGGTCTGTACCCCTCCCAGTCCACGAGGTACTGAAGGCCCCTCGCCTCGAATCCAGTATGGATCGAACGGAGTATGCCGGGGCCCCCTCGATGTCGAGAGGGAGCGTAGGAACCTTCTGCACCTCAGACTACTGGAGCGGGCCAGCCACCACCGGCCTGAGGAGAGACACATGGAACGAGGGATTAATACGGTAATCGGGGGGAAGCTGTAACCTGTATCTCACCTTGTTCAGTCTCCTCAGGACTTTAAATGGCCCCACAAACCGCGGACCCAGCTTCCGGCAGGGCAGGCGGAGGTTTTGGGTCAAGAGCCAGACCCGGCCTCACTGCGGTATGCGCTGGCTTTCTGGCGCAGCACGGCGCGCTGAAGGTGTACATGAGCGGCGTCCCAGGTCTCCTCCACACGCCGGAACCAGTTGTCCACCGCAGGAGCCTCGGTCTGACTCTGATGCCAAGGAGCCAGAACCGGCTGATACCCCAGTACGCACTGGAAGGGGGACAGGTAGGTGCAGGAGTGGCTCAGCGAGTTCTAGCCATCTCTGCCCAGGGCACAAAAGCCACCCACTCCCCCGGCCGGTCCTGGCAATAAGACCTCAGAAACCTACCCACATCTTGGTTAACTCTCTCCACCTGCCCATTACTCTCGGGGTGAAAACCTGAGGTAAGACTGAGTCTGCCTTCTTTTTGGAGAAGGCGAGAGCCAAATAGGCATATTCAGGGGGAGACCTGGTCTGGACTTTCCACCGTAGTAGCACCAATGGAAACCCCTAAACACCTCCCTGGGCACTCTCGTGACCACCCTGTGAGAGCCCTCTGTTGCCATAAAATGGTGAGGGTCATGACGAGCTAACCAGGGAAGGCCTAGTACCATGGGAAACGCAGGAGAGTCAATGAGGAAGAGAGTGATTATCTCCACGTGACCCCCCTGCGTCACCATGCCCAGGTGGATGGTAGCTTCCCTAATTACCCTGGACCCTAATGGTCGACTGTCCAGAGCGTGAACTGGGAAAGGCGTAACCACTGGAACAGTAGGGATCCCTAACCTATGGGCGAATGCTCTGTCGATAAAATTCCCAGCCGCACCTGAATCGACGAGCGCCTTATGCTGGGAATGCGGGGAAAACTCAGGAAAGTAAACATGCACAAACAGGTGTACAACAGAGGGCTCTGGATGAGAGTAGTGCAGGCTCACCGGGGGCAACGCCAGAGTGCCCTGCCTGCTGCCTCGACCCCTAGAGGAACCAACCCGGCACCGACCAGCAGTGTGACCCGGCACCGACCAACACGTGAAGGCCCCTCCTCCGGCCTCCCTGAGCGCAGCACCTCCCAGCTCCATAGGCACCGGAGCGGTGGTGCTGGGATAGGGAATCGACAGAGCCCTCTCTCTGGACGTCCGCGGGTGACCAGCAGGTTATCCAACTGAATGGACAGGTCCACCAGCTGGTCGAAGGTGAGGGTGCTATCCCTGCAGGCCAGCTCCCGACGGACATCCTCGCACAGACTGCAATGGTAGTAGTCGATAAGGGCCCTGTCGTTCCATCCCTCTCCGGCAGCCAGTGTCCGAAATTCCAGGGCGAACTCCTGTGCGCTCCTCGTCCCCTGCCTCAGGTGGAAAAGACTTAACCCGCCGCTGTACCCTCAGGCGGATGGTTGAAGAAGCTCCGTGAAGTCGCCCACCGCCGCATCTCCTCACGGCATTAGCCCACTCCAGGGCTTGAGTAGTGGGAACCACTGTTGTGCTGGTGGAGGCGCTGGAGGGACTCCCTGGAGGGACTCCTAGCAAAAGGAGAAGACTTCATAGCCGCGGGAAGTAGGAGACCTGAGGGCACCCCCTGAAAAATCTTAATAAAAAACTAAAGTGGTGCACTGGGCCTTTACTAGTCCTGTATTAGCAGACAGATATAGCCTTCTATCTCAGCCCCCCAAAAGTTTACAGTGCCGCAATATACAGTTGAAGTTGGAAGTTTACATACACTTAGGTTGGAGTCATTAAAACTCATTTTTCAACCACTCAAGTCGGTTAGGACATCTACTTTGTGCATGACACAACTAATTTTTCTAACAACTTTTTACAGACAGATTATTTCACTTATAATTCATTGTATCACAATTCCAGTGGGTCAGAAGTTTACATACACTATATTGACTGTGCCTTTAAACAGCTTGGAAAATTCCAGAAAATTATGTCATGGCTTTAGAAGCTTCTGATAGGCTAATTGACATCATTTGAGTCAATTGGAGGTGTACCTGTGGATGTATTTCAAGGCCTACCTTCAAACTCAGTGCCTCTTTCCTTGACATCATGGGAAAATCAAAAGAAATCAGCCAAGACGTCAGAAAAAAAATCGTAGACCTCCACAAGCCTGGGTCATCCTTGGGAGCAATTTCCAAACGCCTGAAGGTACCACGTTCATCTGTACAAACAATAGTACGCAAGTAAAAACACCATGGGACCACACAGGCATCATACCGCTCATGAAGGAGACGTGTTCTGTCTCCTAGAAATGAACGTACTTTGGTGCGAAAAGTGCAAAACAATCCCAGAACAACAGCAAAGGACCATGTGAAGATGCTGGAGGAAACAGGTATAAAAGTATCTATATCCACAGTAAAACGAGTCCTATATCGACATAACCTGAAAGGCCGCTCAGCAAGGAAGAAGCCACTGCTCCAAAACCGCCATAAAAAAAGTCACACTACGGTTTGCAACTGCACATGGGGACAAAGATCGTACTTTTTGGAGAAATGTCTTGTCTTTGGTCTGATGAAACAAAAATAGAACTGTTTGGCCATAATGACCATCGTTATGTTTGGAGGGAAAAGGGGGAGGCTTGCAAGCCGAAGGACACCATCCCAACCGTGAAGTACGGGGGTGGCAGCATCATGATGTGGGGGTGCTTTGCTGCAGGAGGGACTGGTGCACTTCACAAAATAGATGGCATCATGAAGATAGAAAATTATGTGGATATATTGAAGCAACATCTCAAGACATCAGTCAGGAAGTTAAAGCTTGGTCGCAAATGGGTCTTCCAAATGGACAATGACCCCAAGCATTCTTCAAAAGTTGTGGTAAAATGGCTTAAGGACAACAAAGTCAAGGTATTGGAGTGGCCATCACAAAGCCCAAACCTCAATCCTATATTAAATTTGTGGGCAGAACTGAAAAAGCATGTGTGAGCAAGGAGGCCTACAAACCTGAGTCAGTTACACCAGCTCTGTCAGGAGGAATGAGCCAAAATTCAACTAACTTACTGTGGGAAGCTTGTGGAAGGCTACCCGAAACGTTTGACCAAAGTTAAACAATTTTAAGGCAATGCTACAAAATACTAATTGAGTGTATGTAAACTTCTGTCCCACTGGGAATATGATGAAATAAATAAAAGCTGAAATAAATAATTCTCTCTACTATTATTCTGACATTTCACATTCTTAAAATAAAGTGGTGATCCTATAACTGCCCTAAGACTGGGAATTGTTACTTGAATTAAATGTCAGGAATGGTGAAAAACTGAGTTTAAATGTGTTTGGCTAAGGTGTATGTAAACTCCCGACTTCAACTGTATGACTTTACATATAAGAAATATGTACAAATGGACATGCAAATGTGTATTTTCTGCTTGCATGTAACACATTTCGACAAAAATAAATGTACTATATACATGCAAATGTGCATATCATGTTTCTGTGCACTACAGTATTGTACAGTATTGACTTTTCCCAGGAAACTTTTACCTACTGTTGAAATCGGTATCTAAAAAGCTCAGTGTGAAACACAATAGCGTTCAGCTCGACAAAACCGACCTTCTGGTATAGTACAGTAAGCAGTCAGTGTCTACAAAAAAATACAACAAAAGTGACATTTGTATATAACAAACACTTCCAGGGTTGACTGCCATGGTGAATTAAAAAACAACAACATTTTGACCAGTACGGCTCACACGATGACAAAAAAACTTTTCATTTTGGCGGCATTGGCCAATTTACCGACACAATAGGTTAGGTTTTGAATCATGAATAAAATGTTTTGGGTCGGTTACTACATTCTGCAGACATGCAATAAAGTTGAGACGACCCATAAAACAGATGTGACAACTTGCACTTACAGTTTGAGAATGTTAAGATTGTTTCAGAAAATTTGCCAAAGCGATTGAGAAAAACGGTTAAAAGCTGTAGTGTACCTTTACAGACAAACAAGCTATAGCTGTGGTGTACCATTACAGACAAACAAGCTATAGCTGTGGTGTACCATTAAAGACAAACAAGCTATAGCTGTGGTGTACCATTACAGACAAACAAGCTATAGCTGTGGTGTACCATTACAGACAAACAAGCTATAGCTGTGGTGTACCATTAGAGACAAACAAGCTATAGCTGTGGTGTACCATTACAGACAAACAAGCTATAGCTGTGGTGTACCATTACAGACAAACAAGCTATAGCTGTGGTGTACCATTACAGACAAACAAGCTATAGCTGTGGTGTACCATTACAGACAAACAAGCTATAGCTGTGGCGCGTTCAAAGTGCCACATTCCATATCATTACTGTCTGATGAAATCCTGGTAACTCCAAATTTGGTGTTTTAAATGTTTTGACATGAATCAATATTATTGGTTGCCCTTTACCTCTGTATTCATCTGTTTCAGGCCCCTTGACCAATGAAATGTATTCAAAATAGCTTCGGCAGCTTCAAAATAGCAGTCGGTCAAACCCTGTATCTCCACCATGGCTCTTGAAGAGAAGGGAACATCTTCACTTTTCTAAGGAGATTTTGGTTCATGTTTGAGTACAGTTGCCAGATATGATCAGAGATAAGTTGCACTTTAATCAATGTAATGTTGTATCTTTCTGGAGTAAGACAAATATTTCTCACACTATAAAACTGCCTTTGATATTGTGTTTTGAGGGAAAGTGCAAATTAAATGGCTAGGTAGCTAGCTAAATTGAACAGATTGATCAGATGTGCGTGGCAGTTGCTAGCTAACTACTAGCTATCGTGTCATCAGCAAGGTTACTGCTAGTGTAAGAATATTTTGAAGATAAATACACAACGTAGAGGAGAGGATGAGAGTACTAACGGGCAATAGGGAATTGTCAATGTAAATAGGAGTTGGGTTTCAGTTCAACAGCTGATTAGAATCTTTGGAATGTCACTCCTGAACTCAGAGCTACGTGTGCTACGGTCTGTACATTGAGTCCGGAGCAGGATCCTTGTTATTTGGCCATTGGCCCAGTTGTACTGCAAGGACTTCTGATTGGTCAACCCCAGGTTGGGGGGGGGGGGGTTATAAATTACATACTGTTTCTTTGTTCTGTGGAGAAAAGCTGAGGACAGGGGAGACTGAACATCTACAGTGCCTTGCAAAAGTATTCATCCCCCTTGGCATTTTTCGTATTTTGTTGCATTACAACCTGTAATTTAAATGGGTTTTTATTTGGATTTTATGTAATGGACATACACAAAATAGTCCAAATTGGTGAAGTAATAATGTAAAAAATGATTTGTTAATTATTATTTTTTTAAATGTAAAAGTGGTCCATGCATATTCACCTTTGCTATGAAGCTGGTGCAACCAATTACCTTCAGAGGTCACATAATTAGTTAAATAAAGTACATCTGTGTGCAATCTAAATGTCACATGCTCTGTCACATGATCTCAGTATACGTATATACACCTGTTCTGATAGGCCCCAGAGTCTTCAAAATCACTAAGCAAGTAGTACCACCGAGCAAGCGGCATCATGAAGACCAAAGAGCTCTCCAAACAGGTCAGGGACAAAGTTTTGGAGAAGTACAGATCAGGGTCCAGATCAGGGTTGGGTTATAAAAAAAATAGCAGAACATTTTGAACATCCCACGGAGCACCATTAAATCCATAATAAAAAAAAAATGAAAAAATATGGCACCACAACAAACCTGTCAAGAGAGGGTTGCCCACCAAAACTCACAGACCAGGCAAGGAGAGCATTAATCAGAGAGGCAACAAAGAGACCAAAGATAACCCTGAAGGAGCTGCAAAGCGGAGATTGGAGTATCTGTCCATAGGACCACTTTAATCCGTACACTCCACAGAGCTGAGCTTTAAAGAAGAGTGGCCAGTGAAAGCTCAGACGAGGAACATAATCATAAGGAAAATGTCAGTGTTTAGGCAGCTCCGGATTTCTTTCGAAAATATAAATTGTTGATATGAAAATGGCAATGCTGAAGTACTGAAATTGATTAACATTCTAAATTGCCACTGAATGATGTAGCTAATTCATTTAAAATTGTGGTATTGACAGTGTTTCTCTTATTTTAAATGTTTAAGACAACAGGCATCAAAGAGCAGACAACAGCGGAGCAAGGAACTACCACACAGGGGTCAGAAGAGCAGTGCACTACAGGGGGGTCAACAACAGAGCAGGGAGCTACAGGAGGGTCAATAACCGAGCAGTGCACTACATGAGGGTCAACAACCGAGCAGGAAGCTACAGGAGGGATAACAACAGAGCAGGGTGCTACAGGAGGGTCAACAACAGAGCAGGGAGCTACAGGAGGGTCAACAACAGAGCAGGGAGCTACAGGAGGGTCACCAACAGAGCAGGGAGCTACAGGAGGGTCAACAACAGATCAGGGAGCTACAGGAGGATCAACAACAGAGCAGGGAGCTACAGGAGGGTCAACAACCGAGCAGGAAGCTACAGGAGGGTCAATAACCGAGTAGGACGCTACAGGAGGGTAAACAACAGAGCAGAGAGCTACAGGAGGGTCAACAACCGAGCAGGAAGCTACAGGAGGGTCAATAACCGAGTAGGAAGCTACAGGAGGGTAAAGAACAGAGCAGAGAGCTACAGGAGGGTAAACAAGAGAGCAGAGAGCTACAGGAGGGTCAACAACTGAGCAGGAAGCTACAGGAGGGTCAATAACCGAGTAGGAAGCTACAGGAGGGTCAACAACAGATCAGGGATGTTGTTGACAGGAGGGTCAACAACATAGCAGGGAGCTACAGGAGGGTCAACAACCGAGCAGGAAGCTACAGGAGGGTCAACAACAGATCAGGGTGCTACAGGAGGGTCAACAACAGAGCAGGGATCTACAGGAGGGTCAACAGAGCAGGGCGCCCGACAGGAGGGTCAACAACAGAGCAGGGAGAGCAGGGAACTAAAGGAGGGTCAACAGCAGAGCAGGGAGCTACAGGAGGGTCAACAGCAGAGCAGGGAGAGCAGGGAGCTACAGGAGGGTCAACAGCAGAGCAGGGAGAGCAGGGAGCTACAGGAGTGTCAACAACAGAGCAGGGAGAGCAGGGAGCTACAGGAGGGTCAACGGCAGAGCAGGGAGAGCAGGGAGCTACAGGAGGGTCAACATTAGAGCAGGGAGAGCAGGGAGCTACAGGAGGGTCAACAGCAGAGCAGGGAGAGCAGGGAGCTACAGGAGGGTCAACAACAGAGCAGGGAGCTACAGGAGGGTCAACAACAGAGCAGGGAGCTACAGGAGGGTCAACAACAGAGCAGGGAGCTACAAGAGGGTCAACAACAGAGCAGGGAGCTACAGGAGGGTCAACAACAGAGCAGGGAGCTACAGGAGGGTCAACAACAGATCAGGGAGCTGCAGGAGGGTTAACAACAGAGCAGGGAGCTACAGGAGGGTCAACAACAGATCAGGGAGCTACAGGAGGGTCAACAACAGAGCAGGGAGCTACAGGAAGGTCAACAACCGAGCAGGAAGCTACAGGAGGGTCAATAACCGAGTAGGACGCTACAGGAGGGTAAACAACAGATCAGGGATGTTGTTGACAGGAGGGTCAACAACATAGCAGGGAGCTACAGGAGGGTCAACAACCGAGCAGGAAGCTACAGGAGGGTCAACAACAGATCAGGGTGCTACAGGAGGGTCAACAACAGAGCAGGGAGCTACAGGAGGGTCAATAACCGAGCAGTGCACTACATGAGGGTCAACAACCGAGCAGGAAGCTACAGGAGGGTCAACAACAGAGCAGGGAGCTACAGGAGGGTCAACAACAGAGCAGGGAGCTACAGGAGGGTCAACAACAGAGCAGGGAGCTACAGGAGGGTCACCAACAGAGCAGGGAGCTACAGGAGGGTCAACAACAGATCAGGGAGCTACAGGAGGATCAACAACAGAGCAGGGAGCTACAGGAGGGTCAACAACCGAGCAGGAAGCTACAGGAGGGTCAATAACCGAGTAGGACGCTACAGGAGGGTAAACAACAGAGCAGAGAGCTACAGGAGGGTCAACAACCGAGCAGGAAGCTACAGGAGGGTCAATAACCGAGTAGGAAGCTACAGGAGGGTAAAGAACAGATCAGGGAGCTACAGGAGGGTCAACAACAGAGCAGGGAGCTACAGGAGGGTCACCAACAGAGCAGGGAGCTACAGGAGGGTCAACAACAGATCAGGGAGCTACAGGAGGGTCAACAACAGAGCAGGGAGCTACAGGAAGGTCAACAACCGAGCAGGAAGCTACAGGAGGGTCAATAACCGAGTAGGACGCTACAGGAGGGTAAACAACAGATCAGGGATGTTGTTGACAGGAGGGTCAACAACATAGCAGGGAGCTACAGGAGGGTCAACAACCGAGCAGGAAGCTACAGGAGGGTCAACAACAGATCAGGGTGCTACAGGAGGGTCAACAACAGAGCAGGGATCTACAGGAGGGTCAACAACAGAACAGGGAGAGCAGGGAGCTACAGGAGGGGCAACAACAGAGCAGGGCGCCCGACAGGAGGGTCAACAACAGAGCAGGGAGAGCAGGGAGCTAAAGGAGGGTCAACAGCAGAGCAGGAGCTACAGGAGGGTCAACAGCAGAGCAGGGAGAGCAGGGAGATACAGGAGGGTCAACAGCAGAGCAGGGAGAGCAGGGAGCTACAGGAGGGTCAACAACAGAGCAGGGAGAGCAGGGAGTTACAGGAGGGTCAACAGCAGAGCAGGGAGAGCAGGGAGCTACAGGAGGGTCAACAGCAGAGCAGGGAGAGCAGGGAGCTACAGGAGGGTCAACAACAGAGCAGGGAGCTACAGGAGGGTCAACAGCAGAGCAGGGAGAGAAGGGAGCTACTGGAGGGTCAACAACAGAGCATGGAGCTACAGGAGGGTCAACAACAGAGCAGGGAGCTACAGGAGGGTCAACAACAGAGCAGGGAGCATGCTAGAGTGGCTAATGCTACTTCCGGGTGTTGCTGCAAGCGATAGTCAACATCCAGGACTAGCAATCCTAGGTATTTACCACTTTAGCGTGGTGGAGGAAAATTGTGTTTCATAAAGAATGTTCTCATATTTTCCCCACCGTCTCTTAATAGAGTTAAGAAGGAAATCAACGCCTTTGCAGCCACGGGTCCACGGGGATAGGAGTGTATAGCAGGCTGCATACAATGCCTTTGGACGGTAAGATGAAAGGACTCAATATTACCATCTGCTGGCCTTTGGGCTAGCTACAGCCTGGAGTGTGCGCCTGGACTTTTGGGAATAAACAAAGTGAGTTATTCAACTGGAATAGCAACGATTGATTGTAAAGTACAACACATGGTGTCTTAGTTAATCATTAGTATGCCTACACACTTTATAAATGATTCACATGATTCATCTTTCATGCTTGTCAGTTAATGGAGAATTGTCACTGTGTTTACTGCCCGTTCTAATCAATGATTTCAAGAAAAATAAGAAAATGCTACATAAAAGTGTGCAAAACCGTTTATCATTATTATTATTGTTATGTGTTCGTAAAATAGCAATTATTTGTTGATGTGTGAATATCTGATTGGTTGGCAATTCATTTTCTCTCGGTCCCAACTTTGATGCACCTGTACTGACCTCGCCTTCTGGATGATAGCGGGGTGAACAGGCAGTGGCTCGGGTGGTTGTTGTCCTTGATGATCTTTTTGGCCTTCCTGTGACATCGGGTGCTGTAGGTGTCCTGGAGGGCAGGTAGTTTGCCCCCGGTGATGTGTTGTGCTCATATAAAGTGTGCAAAACTCTATTGTAATCGTTTATTGTTATTATTTGAATTTTTTTGGTAAAATAGCAATTATTTGGTGATGTGTGAATATCTGATTTGTTGACTGTTCTGTTTTTTTTCACTTCCTGAAAAGTTGCCTTTTTTTTATATGAGGTTATGAACTCATTCCACGGAAAACCAAGTGTCTGCAGGTTTTTGTTCCTCCTTTGTACTTGGTTGATGAATTAAGGTCACTAATTAGTAAGGACCTCCACTCACCTGGTTGTCTAGGTCTTATTAATTGAAAGGAAAAACCAAAAACCAGCAGACACAAGGCCCTTCATAGAATGGGTTTGACACCCCTGGTGGTCTAAGATAAAAGCGGAATTAGCTGACACGGCAGTATGAGTGGGTCCTAAAGCTCAGAATGGGGTAATGAAAGGAGAAGTTAAGACAGGGGAAAAGTCTGTCTGTTAGAGGCAGAGAGGAAAGAAATGAACCTATGGCCAAGAGTTCAGTCTAAGCACAATTTAGAAGAAGTAAGTCAAAGATAAAGATTGTTAATGATCTTGACTTCCAAACTGACAAAATAACCCAGCTGCAGAAGGGAAGACAGAATGCACTTTTTCATTTATTTTAATACATTTTTTTCACACCTTTTCTCCACAGTTTTGTGATATCCAATTGGTAGTTACAGCCTTGTCTCATCTCTGCAACTCTTGTACACCATGCGTCCTCCGAAACACGACTCTGCCATGCCACACTGCTTCTTGACATACTGCTCGCTTAACCCGGAAGCCATCCGCACCAATGTGTCGGAGGAAACACCGCACAACTGGCCACCACGTCAGCGTGCATGCGCCCGGCCCACCACAGGAGTCGAAGACGTCTTTTGGACGTCTTCTTTTGGTCCTGACTGGGACCCGCCTTATTTGTTTGGTTTCCCTTGCCATAAGAGTTTAAAAATGACTTTCTTTCTAAGTCTTGCGACCGACATCCCCATAAGATAAAATAAACGGTCCCAAACCATCACCAATCTGAGGTAAAACCGATGAGTACTGTAACTTCACTAAATTGTATACGGTGAAAATGGGAGCTAGTGTAAGGCACTAACACAAACTGTCGACATCAGGAAAATTAGCAGTTTATAAAATAATTTAGTATGGCAAAAAAATCATTCAGTTTTTCGATGATAGTTAATGTTGCCCAGTCACATTTTAAAAAAATCTAACATTTAGATAGTTCAGAAATGCTCCGGAACATAATTGAACTAGTAGCTCCAGACTAGAGCTTCCATAGTCTGCCTGAATGTTTGATGTCCCCAATAGTATAATTTTCTTTACTATACATTAACGGTAAAAGGGACCCATGCTTTTTCCTGTGTCTATGAGAGACTCACTGTCTTTCTAATCTAAATGCTGTAACAGTGACAAGGCATTCAGCGCGACAGAGAAGGACTGAGGCAAAATGAAGCCTGATCGCTCAACTGACTGTGTTCTAATGAGAACACAACATGACATGAGACCGAAGGGGGGAGAAATGGAAAGGAGGAAATGTTCTACAGCAATACTAGAAACAATGTCCTGCATGGAAAACAAATATTCAATTTAATACGGTTAATGTTTGGCCAAATCGGAGAACTTGATGAGATAATGTTCATGGAAAGCCTTTTTTTTTTTTGCAAGTTTTGTGAAAGTCTCTCTATTCTAAATACATGAGTAATGTACTGTAGTGTGGATAATCCCAGCAGAATATTATACATTCCTTGTCTCCTACGTGGTTTTACAACTTTATCAACTTTCAAAGCAGCATAAATGAATAAACGGTAAAAAAAATCAAAATAATAACCTCACATGGACGTGTTGAGTAACATGTGTTGCAATCAGACTTTAGCCTTTAATCAACTATGGGAACATGGCAAATAAGACATTGAGTCATTACCACCAGCTCAGACCGCCCCTCCATATTACTTCAATACACACCAGTGCAGCATATTTGGATTTATCCATTTAACTGACCATGGTAAGAATTTTTTTTCATTGCGTTTGTTATTTTGTATTCATATGCTGATTATTTTCTTTGCCTAATGTGTCACTGTCTGAGAAACAGACTGTTTGTGTGTGCTTATGTGGCATGTGACTGTTTGTTTCAAGTGTTTTTACTCTAAACGGTTTATGAGGACAAGCTTTGGTAAGCTTTAGTAAACATTTAGTCACGTGCAAGCATCATATTTTCTAAATGTACACCTAAAGCAGTGCAAGATACAGAAGTATTTGAATATATATGTAAAGATATCTGAGGAAATCTATATAAACACAGACAGAAGACAATGACTCCAGCACATTGAAAATCTTGGATGTTGATGACGACATGTATGTCAAGCCCAGAACAAGACATGGCTTTCAATATTCAGGTATCAACGCACGCACACACACGCACGCACGCACGCACGCACGCACGCACGCACGCACGCACGCACGCACGCACGCACACACACACACACACACACACACACACACACACACACACACACACACACACACACACTGTGTTTGAGTCTAATGGTGGCGGGGTTGAGTTGAAAGCAAATAATGAATTTCTGTAAAATAAAATAAAAATTAACAATAAATGTTGGTGCAAAGATTGTATGAAACATTCTTGTGATTTAGTGCATTTTCAGTGGTGGAAGAGATCATTCGGAGTTGCTGCATTGTGTCTTGGATTGCTGTGTATTCTCCTACTGGCTGGGATCATAGGCATGTGTGTCAACTGTAAGTTTAGTATATTTTCACTGAAGCATTCTTAATGATCAGTGACATAATCATTGATTCATATTTTATCTGTTCCCTTAGACACTGGTCAGCGTTACCGTGATGAAAGAGACCAGCTACAGACCAGTAATAACAACCTGACTAAAGAGAGAGACCAGCTACAGACCAGTTATAACAACCTGACTAAAGAGAGAGACCAGCTACAGACCAGTAATAACAACCTGACTAAAGAGAAAGACCAGCTACAGACCAGTTATAATAACCTGATTAAAGAGAGAGACCAGCATCAGAGGGAGACAGAAAAGCTGAAAATCAAAGGTAACATTTCAATTTACTGAACAATTGGAAATTACTGTCTGTATTACATAATACAATAACAACTATATTACGTTGAGACAGTTAGATCACTTATTTCATCCACTAGACTTAGATTACTACATTTTTACTCAAAATGGCTAATATTTGGGGAGAGAAATATGATGGTGCTTGCTGGAAGACGTTTAGAAATTTGTTAGTGTTGAAGAATTGATGCCGTTGTAGTAGAAGGGAGGGACTGTTTTATAAATAGTTGATAGTCGTCTTCAATGGGAGACTAGGTAGTAGTAGTAAGCAACCCAGAAGTACTAGTAGCAGTACATCGCAGAAGTAATAGTGAATGTTTTAGATAGGTGGGCCATGGGATAGCTATTGTAAGTAGGTTTGCTATTGTAGTTTGGTTAGTGAGTGGGGTTTTGTTATAGTGGGCTAGTTTAGTGGGTAGGGGTTAGTTGTGTGACATAATCCGTTTTATATGCTCCCCCAGTGCTATAACTTGATTGGTAGAACATATTTCTGTTCTGATTTCAGATTTCATATGCAATAAGTTTTTGTCCAAGTTGTTGGGAAAGTGATCAAAACGTCAAATGTTTGGAAAAGTTAAGAGAAAGTAGGTGTTGTGATTACTAAAACAGCAGTATCTCAAGACACAGGTACGCTAGCGTTAGCTACTCTACCTGCAGTCTTCCAGTCACTGCAATAACGCTAGTTAGCATTGGCTCGCAAAACTAACTCTAACTTCCTTCATACTCCTGCAGAGTCATGAAACTGTTTTCCATGAGTTCATCTGACTCTGTGGAAGTACATAAAGGACGTAGCACTCTAAAAAATAATGTTTCAGAAATGTTTCAAGTCAAACTTTTGCTATATCAAGCCACAATAATTTACATAACATTTTAAGGACACAATGTCAACTATACACGGTGGGAGACATTTTAAATGCTACTGCAATTTAACCATTCCAGCTACAAACATAAAATCTACTTTAACATTTTACAAATATTTATAAATTATAACTATTTAAAGTTGCTTAAATTAGCATAAAATCACCCCCAACAGTATTAGTATCTTTTGAACCTTTAAAGATACAGACACCACATCAATGATCACTTGTTCAGGCTATAAATCAATCAATCACTCAATTAATCAAACTACTTTTTCAATTATAACCAGTCATTACCATTACTACTGCAGTCACTATCATTACTATAACGTATGTAACAACCACAAATACAAGCTAGCAAGCATGCACATTTTAATTTGGAAATGTACATTTTCTAGTTTCTCTGTTCTCAGTTCGTCCTCAGGTATCCTCCTCTCCTTCCTTGTCAGCTGGTGATTTATTCAGAGGTCCCTAATTCAACAGGGCCCTAATCTTCAAAAAGTCCTGTCAACCACAGGCTATGCTTACAACAATCAAACAGGTACTTTCTGTATTCAAACATTCTTCGTTATGTCCCTGTAGGAAATGTGGCGTTGAATGGAGTGGCCACTCAGTCATCACTGTTTAATAATCGCGACGCTTCCGATGCCATCGATGGGAAAAAAAACACACACTATGGATCCTGCACCCACACTCTGAAAGACAGAAACCCGTGGTGGAGAGTGGACCTGCTGTATGTGTACAGAATAACAGATGTCACCCTCACCAACAGAGGAGACTGCTGTCCTGAGAGGCTTGATGGTGCTGAGATCCGCATCGGTAACTCATTGGAGAACAACGGCATCAACAACCCCAGGTGACACACATAGATGTTGGTACATTTTTATGTCCTGTCTCTAAGGTTTTCTGATACATTGGTCTTCGTCCATGCTACTGTAGCTATTCTGTGGCTTCATATTTAAGAGTCAGAATATGTATGGTACATTATAGAGCGTCTTAAATCACTCTGATTATCTCATCTCTTTCTCTCTCCCTCTTTCACTCCATATCTGTCTGTCCATCTTTCTTACTCTCTCGCTCAGATGTGCCGTCATCTCCCACATCCCAGCAGGAGAGACCCACACCTTCCAGTGCAATGAGATGGAGGGTCGCTACGTTGTTGTGGTCATCCCTGGCAGGTCGGAATGGCTCACTCTGTGTGAGTTGGAAGTTCATGGTAC
The DNA here is from genome assembly GCF_057628025.1 of Oncorhynchus mykiss. Lineage (NCBI taxonomy): Eukaryota > Metazoa > Chordata > Actinopteri > Salmoniformes > Salmonidae > Oncorhynchus > Oncorhynchus mykiss. The sequence continues at coordinate 76,229,991 of NC_143028.1, forward strand.
TCCTGCAGGTAATAATCTGTAACTGTCTTCACTGGTCGCATTCATCATCAAGTAAGGTTTACATTACTTTTATACACTGAGTGTAGAGAACATTAATAACACCTGCTCTTTCCATGACATAGACTGACCAGGAGAATCCAGGTGAAAGCTATGATCCCCTTATTGATGTCACTTGTTAAATCCACTTCAAGCAGTGTAGTTGAAAGGGAAGAGACAGGTTAAAGAAGGATTTTAATACTTGAGAAAATGTAGACATGGATTCTTTGTGTGACATTCAGAGGGTGAATGGGCAAGACAAAATATGTACGTGCCTTTGAAAGGGGTCCCAGGAGCACCGGTTTGTGTCAAGAACTGCAATGCTCCTGTTTTTTTTTCACACTCAGCAGTTTCCCATGTGTATCAAACATGGTCCACCACCCAAAGGACATCCAGCCAACTTGACACAACTATGGGAAACATTGGCATCAACATGGATCAGCATTCCTGTGGATCGCTTTCGGGAACCTCGTAGAGTCCATTGCCAGAGGAATTGAAGTTGTCCTGAGGGCAGAAAGCATTCTAAATCCTCAGTGATGTAATCACTGATTAACTTTTTCACTGTTCCATTAGTCACTGGTGAGCTTTCCGGTGCAGAGAAAGACAGCTTACAGACCAGTTATAACAACCTGACTAAAGAGAGAGACCAGCATCAGAGGGAGACAGAAAAACTGAAAATCAAAGGTAACATTTCAATTTACTGAACAATTGGAAATTACTGTCTGTATTACATAATACAATAGCAACTATATTACGTTGAGACAGTTAGATCACTTATTTCATCCACTAGACTTAGATTACTACATTTTTACTCAAAATGGCTAATATTTGGGGAGAGAAATATGATGGTGCTTGCTGGAAGACGTTTAGAAATTTGTTAGTGTTGAAGAATTGATGCCGGTGTAGTAGAAGGGAGGGACTGTTTTATAAATAGTTGATAGTCGTCTTCAATGGGAGACTAGGTAGTAGTAGTAAGCAACCCAGAAGTACTAGTAGCAGTACATCGCAGAAGTAATAGTGAATGTTTTAGATAGGTGGGCCATGGGATAGCTATTGTAAGTAGGTTTGCTATTGTAGTTTGGTTAGTGAGTGGGGTTTTGTTATAGTGGGCTAGTTTAGTGGGTAGGGGTTAGTTGTGTGACATAATCCGTTTTATATGCTCCCCCAGTGCTATAACTTGATTGGTAGAACATATTTCTGTTCTGATTTCAGATTTCATATGCAATAAGTTTTTGTCCAAGTTGTTGGGAAAGTGATCAAAACGTCAAATGTTTGGAAAAGTTAAGAGAAAGTAGGTGTTGTGGTTACTAAAACAGCAGTATCTCAAGACACAGGTACGCTAGCGTTAGCTACTCTACCTGCAGTCTTCCAGTCACTGCACTAACGCTAGTTAGCATTGGCTCGCAAAACTAACTCTAACTTCCTTCATACTCCTGCAGAGTCATGAAACTGTTTTCCATGAGTTCATCTGACTCTGTGGAAGTACATAAAGGACGTAGCACTCTAAAAAATAATGTTTCAGAAATGTTTCAAGTCAAACTTTTGCTATATCAAGCCACAATAATTTACATAACATTTTAAGGACACAATGTCAACTATACACAGTGGGAGACATTTTAAATGCTACTGCAATTTAACCATTCCAGCTACAAACATAAAATCAACTTTAACATTTTACAAATATTTATAAATTATAACTATTTAAAGTTGCTTAAATTAGCATAAAATCACCCCCAACAGTATTAGTATCTTTTGAACCTTTAAAGATACAGACACCACATCAATGATCACTTGTTCAGGCTATAAATCAATCAATCACTCAATTAATCAAACTACTTTTTCAATTATAACCAGTCATTACCATTACTACTGCAGTCACTATCATTACTATAACGTATGTAACAACCACAAATACAAGCTAGCAAGCATGCACATTTTAATTTGGAAATGTACATTTTCTAGTTTCTCTGTTCTCAGTTCGTCCTCAGGTATCCTCCTCTCCTTCCTTGTCAGCTGGTGATTTATTCAGAGGTCCCTAATTCAACAGGGCCCTAATCTTCAAAAAGTCCTGTCAACCACAGGCTATGCTTACAACAATCAAACAGGTACTTTCTGTATTCAAACATTCTTTGTTATGTCCCTGTAGGAAATGTGGCGTTGAATGGAGTGGCCACTCAGTCATCACTGTATAATAATCGCGACGCTTCCGATGCCATCGATGGGAAAAGAAACACACACTATGGATCCTGCACCCACACTCTGAAAGACAGAAACCCGTGGTGGAGAGTGGACCTGCTGAATGTGTACAGAATAACAGATGTCACCCTCACCAACAGAGGAGACTGCTGTCCTGAGAGGCTTGATGGTGCTGAGATCCGCATCGGTAACTCATTGGAGAACAACGGCATCAACAACCCCAGGTGACACACATAGATGTTGGTACATTTTTATGTCCTGTCTCTAAGGTTTTCTGATACATTGGTCTTCGTCCATGCTACTGTAGCTATTCTGTGGCTTCATATTTAACAGAGTCAGAATATGTATGGTACATTATAGAGCGTCTTAAATCACTCTGATTATCTCATCTCTTTCTCTCTCCCTCTTTCACTCCATATCTGTCTGTCCATCTTTCTTACTCTCTCGCTCAGATGTGCCGTCATCTCCCACATCCCAGCAGGAGAGACCCACACCTTCCAGTGCAATGAGATGGAGGGTCGCTACGTTGTTGTGGTCATCCCTGGCAGGTCGGAATGGCTCACTCTGTGTGAGTTGGAAGTTCATGGTACTCCTGCAGGTAATAATCTGTAACTGTCTTCACTGGTCGCATTCATCATCAAGTAAGGTTTACATTACTTTTATACACTGAGTGTAGAGAACATTAATAACACCTGCTCTTTCCATGACATAGACTGACCAGGAGAATCCAGGTGAAAGCTATGATCCCCTTATTGATGTCACTTGTTAAATCCACTTCAATCAGTGTATTTGAAAGGGAAGAGACAGGTTAAAGAAGGATTTTAATACTTGAGAAAATGTAGACATGGATTCTTTGTGTGACATTCAGAGGGTGAATGGGCAAGACAAAATATGTACGTGCCTTTGAAAGGGGGATGGTATTAGGTCCCAGGAGCACCGGTTTGTGTCAAGAACTGCAATGCTCCTGTTTTTTTTCACACTCAGCAGTTTCCCATGTGTATCAAACATGGTCCACCACCCAAAGGACATCCAGCCAACTTGACACAACTATGGGAAACATTGGCATCAACATGGATCAGCATTCCTGTGGATCGCTTTCGGGAACCTCGTAGAGTCCATTGCCAGAGGAATTGAAGTTGTCCTGAGGGCAGAAGGGAGTGGGGGGGGGGGGAGCATTCTAAATCCTCAGTGATGTAATCACTGATTAACTTTTTCACTGTTCCATTAGTCACTGGTGAGCATTCCGGTGCAGAGAAAGACAGCTTACAGACCAGTTATAACAACCTGACTAAAGAGAGAGACCAGCTACAGACCAGTTACAATAACCTGACTAAAGAGAGAGACCAGCTACAGACCAGTAATAACAACCTGACTAAAGAGAGAGACCAGCTACAGACCAGTTACAATAACCTGACTAAAGAGAGAGACCAGCTACAGACCAGTAATAACAACCTGACTAAAGAGAGAGACCAGCTAGAGACCAGTTATATCAACCTGACTAAAGAGAGAGACCAGCTACAGACCAGTTATAATAACCTGATTAAAGAGAGAGACCAGCATCAGAGGGAGACAGAAAAGCTGAAAATCAAAGGTAACATTTCAATTTACTGAACAATTGGAAATTACTGTCTGTATTACATAATACAATAACAACTATATTACGTTGAGACAGTTAGATCACTTATTTCATCCACTAGACTTAGATTACTACATTTTTACTCAAAATGGCTAATATTTGGGGAGAGAAATATGATGGTGCTTGCTGGAAGACGTTTAGAAATGTGTTAGTGTTGAAGAATTGATGCCGGTGTAGTAGAGGGAGGTACTGTTTTATAAATAGTTGATAGTAGTCTTCAATGGGAGACTAGGTAGTAGTAGTAAGCAACCCAGAAGTACTAGTAGCAGTACATCGCAGAAGTAATAGTGAATGTTTTAGATAGGTGGGCCATTGTAAGTAGGTTTGCTATTGTAGTTTGGTTAGTGAGTGGGGTTTTGTTATAGTGGGCTAGTTTAGTGGGTAGGGGTTAGTTGTGTGACATAATCCGTTTTATATGCTCCCCCAGTGCTATAACTTGATTGGTAGAACATATTTCTGTTCTGATTTCAGATTTCATATGCAATAAGTTTTTGTCCAAGTTGTTGGGAAAGTGATCAAAACGTCAAATGTTTGGAAAAGTTAAGAGAAAGTAGGTGTTGTGGTTACTAAAACAGCAGTATCTCAAGACACAGGTACGCTAGCGTTAGCTACTCTACCTGCAGTCTTCCAGTCACTGCACTAACGCTAGTTAGCATTGGCTCGCAAAACTAACTCTAACTTCCTTCATACTCCTGCAGAGTCATGAAACTGTTTTCCATGAGTTCATCTGACTCTGTGGAAGTACATAAAGGACGTAGCACTCTAAAAAATAATGTTTCAGAAATGTTTCAAGTCAAACTTTTGCTATATCAAGCCACAATAATTTACATAACATTTTAAGGACACAATGTCAACTATACACGGTGGGAGACATTTTAAATGCTACTGCAATTTAACCATTCCAGCTACAAACATAAAATCAACTTTAACATTTTACAAATATTTATAAATTATAACTATTTAAAGTTGCTTAAATTAGCATAAAATCACCCCCAACAGTATTAGTATCTTTTGAACCTTTAAAGATACAGACACCACATCAATGATCACTTGTTCAGGCTATAAATCAATCAATCACTCAATTAATCAAACTACTTTTTCAATTATAACCAGTCATTACCATTACTACTGCAGTCACTATCATTACTATAACGTATGTAACAACCACAAATACAAGCTAGCAAGCATGCACATTTTAATTTGGAAATGTACATTTTCTAGTTTCTCTGTTCTCAGTTCGTCCTCAGGTATCCTCCTCTCCTTCCTTGTCAGCTGGTGATTTATTCAGAGGTCCCTAATTCAACAGGGCCCTAATCTTCAAAAAGTCCTGTCAACCACAGGCTATGCTTACAACAATCAAACAGGTACTTTCTGTATTCAAACATTCTTTGTTATGTCCCTGTAGGAAATGTGGCGTTGAATGGAGTGGCCACTCAGTCATCACTGTATAATAATCGCGACGCTTCCGATGCCATCGATGGGAAAAAAAACACACACTATGGATCCTGCACCCACACTCTGAAAGACAGAAACCCGTGGTGGAGAGTGGACCTGCTGAATGTGTACAGAATAACAGATGTCACCCTCACCAACAGAGGAGACTGCTGTCCTGAGAGGCTTGATGGTGCTGAGATCCGCATCGGTAACTCATTGGAGAACAACGGCACCAACAACCCCAGGTGACACACATAGATGTTGGTACATTTTTATGTCCTGTCTCTAAGGTTTTCTGATACATTGGTCTTCGTCCATGCTACTGTAGCTATTCTGTGGCTTCATATTTAACAGAGTCAGAATATGTATGGTACATTATAGAGCGTCTTAAATCACTCTGATTATCTCATCTCTTTCTCTCTCCCTCTTTCACTCCATATCTGTCTGTCCATCTTTCTTACTCTCTCGCTCAGGTGTGCCGTCATCTCCCACATCCCAGCAGGAGAGACCCACACCTTCCAGTGCAATGAGATGGAGGGTCGCTACGTTGTTGTGGTCATCCCTGGCAGGTCGGAATGGCTCACTCTGTGTGAGTTGGAAGTTCATGGTATTCCTGCAGGTAATAATCTGTAACTGTCTTCACTGGTCGCATTCATCATCAAGTAAGGTTTACATTACTTTTATACACTGAGTGTAGAGAACATTAATAACACCTGCTCTTTCCATGACATAGACTGACCAGGAGAATCCAGGTGAAAGCTATGATCCCCTTATTGATGTCACTTGTTAAATCCACTTCAATCAGTGTATTTGAAAGGGAAGAGACAGGTTAAAGAAGGATTTTAATACTTGAGAAAATGTAGACATGGATTCTTTGTGTGACATTCAGAGGGTGAATGGGCAAGACAAAATATGTACGTGCCTTTGAAAGGGGTCCCAGGAGCACCGGTTTGTGTCAAGAACTGCAATGCTCCTGTTTTTTTTCACACTCAGCAGTTTCCCATGTGTATCAAACATGGTCCACCACCCAAAGGACATCCAGCCAACTTGACACAACTATGGGAAACATTGGCATCAACATGGATCAGCATTCCTGTGGATCGCTTTCGGGAACCTCGTAGAGTCCATTGCCAGAGGAATTGAAGTTGTCCTGAGGGCAGAAGGGAGTGGGGGGGGGGGGGGGGGAGCATTCTAAATCCTCAGTGATGTAATCACTGATTAACTTTTTCACTGTTCCATTAGTCACTGGTGAGCTTTCCGGTGCAGAGAAAGACAGCTTACAGACCAGTTATAACAACCTGACTAAAGAGAGAGACCAGCTACAGACCAGTAATAACAACCTGACTAAAGAGAGAGACCAGCTACAGACCAGTTACAATAACCTGACTAAAGAGAGAGACCAGCTACAGACCAGTAATAACAACCTGACTAAAGAGAGAGACCAGCTACAGACCAGTTATATCAACCTGACTAAAGAGAGAGACCAGCTACAGACCAGTTATATCAACCTGACTAAAGAGAGAGACCAGCTACAGACCAGTTATAATAACCTGACTAAAGAGAGAGACCAGCTACAGACCAGTTATAATAACCTGATTAAAGAGAGAGACCAGCTACAGACCAGTTATATCAACCTGACTAAAGAGAGAGACCAGCTACAGACCAGTTACAATAACCTGACTAAAGAGAGAGACCAGCTACAGACCAGTAATAACAACCTGACTAAAGAGAGAGACCAGCTACAGACCAGTTATATCAACCTGACTAAAGAGAGAGACCAGCATCAGAGGGAGACAGAAAAGCTGAAAATCAAAGGTAACATTTCAATTTACTGAACAATTGGAAATTACTGTCTGTATTACATAATACAATAACAACTATATTACGTTGAGACAGTTAGATCACTTATTTCATCCACTAGACTTAGATTACTACATTTTTACTCAAAATGGCTAATATTTGGGGAGAGAAATATGATGGTGCTTGCTGGAAGACGTTTAGAAATTTGTTAGTGTTGAAGAATTGATGCCGGTGTAGTAGAAGGGAGGGACTGTTTTATAAATAGTTGATAGTAGTCTTCAATGGGAGACTAGGTAGTGGTAGTAAGCAACCCAGAAGTACTAGTAGCAGTACATCGCAGAAGTAATAGTGAATGTTTTAGATAGGTGGGCCATTGTAAGTAGGTTTGCTATTGTAGTTTGGTTAGTGAGTGGGGTTTTGTTATAGTGGGCTAGTTTAGTGGGTAGGGGTTAGTTGTGTGACATAATCCGTTTTATATGCTCCCCCAGTGCTATAACTTGATTGGTAGAACATATTTCTGTTCTGATTTCAGATTTCATATGCAATAAGTTTTTGTCCAAGTTGTTGGGAAAGTGATCAAAACGTCAAATGTTTGGAAAAGTTAAGAGAAAGTAGGTGTTGTGATTACTAAAACAGCAGTATCTCAAGACACAGGTACGCTAGCGTTAGCTACTCTACCTGCAGTCTTCCAGTCACTGCACTAACGCTAGTTAGCATTGGCTCGCAAAACTAACTCTAACTTCCTTCATACTCCTGCAGAGTCATGAAACTGTTTTCCATGAGTTCATCTGACTCTGTGGAAGTACATAAAGGACGTAGCACTCTAAAAAATAATGTTTCAGAAATGTTTCAAGTCAAACTTTTGCTATATCAAGCCACAATAATTTACATTACATTTTAAGGACACAATGTCAACTATACACGGTGGGAGACATTTTAAATGCTACTGCAATTTAACCATTCCAGCTACAAACATAAAATCAACTTTAACATTTTACAAATATTTATTAATTATAACTATTTAAAGTTGCTTAAATTAGCATAAAATCACCCCCAACAGTATTAGTATCTTTTGAACCTTTAAAGATACAGACACCACATCAATGATCACTTGTTCAGGCTATAAATCAATCAATCACTCAATTAATCAAACTACTTTTTTCAATTATAACCAGTCATTACCATTACTACTGCAGTCACTATCATTACTATAACGTATGTAACAACCACAAACACAAGCTAGCAAGCATGCACATTTTAATTTGGAAATGTACATTTTCTAGTTTCTCTGTTCTCAGTTCGTCCTCAGGTATCCTCCTCTCCTTCCTTGTCAGCTGGTGATTTATTCAGAGGTCCCTAATTCAACAGGGCCCTAATCTTCAAAATGTCCTGTCAACCACAGGCTATGCTTACAACAATCAAACAGGTACTTTCTGTATTCAAACATTCTTCGTTATGTCCCTGTAGGAAATGTGGCGTTGAATGGAGTGGCCACTCAGTCATCACTGTTTAATAATCGCAACGCTTCCGATGCCATCGATGGGAAAAAAAACACACACTATGGATCCTGCACCCACACTCTGAAAGACAGAAACCCGTGGTGGAGAGTGGACCTGCTGAATGTGTACAGAATAACAGATGTCACCCTCACCAACAGAGGAGACTGCTGTCCTGAGAGGCTTGATGGTGCTGAGATCCGCATCGGTAACTCATTGGAGAACAACGGCACCAACAACCCCAGGTGACACACATAGATGTTGGTACATTTTTATGTCCTGTCTCTAAGGTTTTCTGATACATTGGTCTTCGTCCATGCTACTGTAGCTATTCTGTGGCTTCATATTTAACAGAGTCAGAATATGTATGGTACATTATAGAGCGTCTTAAATCACTCTGATTATCTCATCTCTTTCTCTCTCCCTCTTTCACTCCATATCTGTCTGTCCATCTTTCTTACTCTCTCGCTCAGATGTGCCGTCATCTCCCACATCCCAGCAGGAGAGACCCACACCTTCCAGTGCAATGAGATGGAGGGTCGCTACGTTGTTGTGGTCATCCCTGGCAGGTCGGAATGGCTCACTCTGTGTGAGTTGGAAGTTCATGGTACTCCTGCAGGTAATAATCTGTAACTGTCTTCACTGGTCGCATTCATCTGACTAAAGAGAGAGACCAGCTACAGACCAGTTATAACAACCTGACTAATGAGAGAGACCAGCTACAAAGGAAGATAGAAAATCTAAACAACAAGATTAACAGTAAAATGTCAGTTTACAGTACATTGGAAAGGACTGTCTGTATCACATAATATGCGGCTAACAATTTATCCAGGCAGTATCACAACCAGCTGTGATTGGGAGTCCCATACGGCGGAGCACAATTGGCCCAGCGTCGTCCGGGTTTGGCCGGTGTAGGCCATCATCATAAATAACAATTAGTTCTTAACTGACTTACCTAGCTAAATAAAGGTTAAATATATATAAATATTTGGGAAAATATTTTGTTCCCGTTTTTATTTCCTTATATGTTGCATTTTTTCTATTGAAAGTAAAAATGAATGTAAAAATAAGAAAATAAAAATGTCATCTTGATATTTCTAGGGAGACCCTGTCCTGAAGGATGGAAGACATCTGGCTTCAGCTGTTACTACACCTCCACCGTGATTAAAACCTGGGAGGAGAGCAGAAAGGACTGCAACGAGAGAGGAGCACAACTGGTGATCATAAACAGCAGAGAGGAACAGGTGTGTGTGTGTTTGTGTGTGTGTGTACGTGTGTACGTGTGTGTGTGTGTGTGTGTCTGCGTGCGTGCGTGCGCGCACGCGCGCATGTGTGTGTGTGCACGAGCGTGTGTGTGTGCACGAGCGTGTGTGTGTGTGTGTGTGCACGAGCGTGTGTGTGTGTGTGTGTGTGTGTGTGTATGTGTGCGTTTATGTGCAGTGGAGACTTTGTATTAACAATCCTGTCTTTCTGCCGTAACAACAGACATTTATCAATGGGTTATACGGACCGGGGAATGAGACCTGGATCGGTCTGACGAACGTTGACACTGAGGGGACCTGGAAATGGGTGGACGGCACACCACTGACCACAGCGTAAGAGTTCGGTGTCAATTAAAATTCCCTGACTGGAGAGTGGCCAGTCTGATTCTCTGTTTATTCTGCAGGTATTGGAAGACTGGAAAGCCTAGCAGCTCTTTAGGGGCCGACCAGGAGTGTGTGGCGTTTATCCACCATTCATCAGGCCCAGGGGAGTGGAACGACGAGGAATGTCACAAGTCAAACAACTGGATCTGTGAGATATTTTAATTCTCATACTCTCTGAACTACATGTACCTGCCAAAAAAAAGGAAACATTTCAGTAAATGAGGGTGGATCTGCTGGCTCTGTTATGGTGTGGGGTGCATTTTCCTGGCATGGTTTAGGTCCACTCAACCACTTAGAGGGAACGGTAAACACCAATAAATACACAGCCATTCTGAGTGACCGCCTTCAACCTATGGTGAATCAGATCTATCCTGATGGGAGTGGTCTCTTCCAGGATGACAACGCCCCCCCCCATCCATTAGGGAACGAGTGGTCACTGAATGGTTTGATGAGCAGGAAAATGATGTAAACCATATGCCATGGCCGTCTCAGTCACCAGATCTCAACCCAATTGAACACTTATGGGAGATTCTAGAGCGGCACCTGAGACAACATTTTCCACAGTTCTCCTGAAAGAATGGTGCTCGCATCCAATAGAGTTCCAGACAAATCTATACCGAGGCTCATTGAAGCTGTTCTGGCGGCTGGTGGAGAGGAGAGCCTAACGTCCTATTTACACAATTGATGTTTTCTTTATTTTGGAAGTTGACAGTATGTTGATAATAGTCTGAATATTGCTGATATATTCTGGTAGAACGCTACTTTGAATTACATTTCTGAATGAAAGGCACACACGCACGCACACACACACGCACGCACGCACACACACACACACACACACACACACACACACACACACACACACACACACACACACACACACACACACACACACACACACACACACACACGCACGCACACACAAATCATGTTCAGATTTCAGAAAATGAGGTGTATAATATCATTGAATATATGCTGTAAATCAATTTACATTTTTACATGATTTGTATATGTTATACAGTTTGTCTGCTACTTGTGCTTTCATCATGCTGAACATAAACAATGTGTACTTCCTGCTTATTCAGTATATAATTGAACCTCGATTAAAGACATTTCCTTGTTGAATACATTATTGTTCGCTCTGAGTTTATCTATCATGGAGTCTACAGTAGAAAGACAAGACACCTCTTTACCTCTAAGTTACTGTTTACCCTTTTTAAGGTCAACTCCCACATTTGAACTTTCAAAACGTCTGTAAATATCACAGATTGGGAATTTAACACATTCAGTATCTATCGCTAACAGGCGTCAAGAAAGGCAATAAACAAGACATACACAACCAGATTGAAAGCTATGACCATAGCCTGGAATTAACAATGATAATGACCTCCATGTCACTATTGTTGAAGTGAAACAATAGTAAAAAAAAAAACAGTGATAGTCAGAGTGTATTCCAGGCTACCTAATGTCTAGGTTTATAAACAGTATACCTATGTTTATAGTACAGATGGTTAAAGGGACCCATGCCTTTTCCTGCGTCTATGAGAGACTCACTGTCTTTCTAATCTAAATGCTGTAACAGTGACAAGGCATTCAACGCGACAGAGAAGGACTGAGGCAAAATGAAGCCTGATCGCTCAACTGACTGTGTTCTAATGAGAACACAACATGACATGAGACCGAAGGGGGGAGAAATGGAAAGGAGGAAATGTTCTACAGCAATACTAGAAACTCCAGGAAACCAAATGAGCTACAGTGAATGTTTAGAGCTTAATTGTGTTTTTGTTGACAATGCCTGAAGATTGTACTTTTAGTCATTTTGTTGAGGAGAAATACCAGTGAGTTCAAACTGATGGAAACAACAAATCCCTCTCTAAGAAAGATAGACCGAGAAACAGTCCTTTCAAACTGAGATGAACAGAAACTAATTTCACAAGTATCACTTCCTTCTATTATCTGTGTCAGTCATTTGTAACTGATCTCTGATCTCTCTACCATAACAGTCTGGAATGAAAACTGGTTTTCAAGTTTCCAATAACTGTTAGATAAGATGCTTTGGGGAGCAGTTAAACCCTGACTTTACATCCCTGCTGTACATTTCTGAAACAGAGCCATCCCTTTCTTGTTCCACATGATTATCCTTTTGAGTCCCCCACCCTCTTTCCTATGAGCTGGAGACAACATACCATCAGACTGTGTATAAACCTCAACACACCATCAGACTGTGTATCAACCTCAACACACCATCAGAGTATCAACCTCAACATAACATCAGAGTATCAACCTCAACACACCATCAGACTGTGTATCAACCTCAACACAACATCAGAGTATCAACCTTAACACACATCAGAGTATCAACCTCAACACACCATCAGAGTATCAACCTCAACACACCATCAGAGTATCAACCTCAACACACCATCAGAGTATCAACCTCAACACAACATCAGACTGTGTATCAACATCAACACACCATCAGACTGTGTATCAACCTCAACACAACATCAGACTGTGTATCAACCTCAACACACCATCAGACTGTGTATCAACCTCAACACAACATCAGACTGTGTATCAACCTCAACACAACATCAGCGTATCAACCTCAACACACAATCAGTGTATCAACCTCAACACACCATCAGACTGTGTATCAACCTCAACACAACATCAGACTGTGTATCAACCTCAACACACCATCAGAGTATCAACCTCAACACACCATCAGAGTATCAACCTCAACACACCATCAGACTGTGTATCAACCTCAACACCATCATACTGTGTATCAACCTCAACACAATATCAGAGTATCAACCTTAACACAACATCAGAGTATCAACCTTAACACACCATCAGACAGTGTATCAACCTCAACACACCATCAGACTGTGTATCAACCTCAACACAACATCAGAGTATCAACCTCAACACAACATCCGAGTATCAACCTTAACACACCATCAGACAGTGTATCAACCTCAACACCATCAGACTGTGTATCAACCTCAACACAACCTCACTATATCAACCTCAACACAACCAATAAAACCTCACTATATCAACCACAATACAACCTCACTATATCAACCTCAACACAACCAATAAAACCTCAGCACATCAACCTCAATACAACCTCACTATATCAACCTCAACACAACCAATAAAACCTCACTATTTCAACCTCAACACAACCAATAAAACCTCTATATATCAACCTCAACACAACCAATAAAACCTCACTATATCAACCTCAACACAACCAATAAAACCTCACTATATCAACCTCAACACAACCAATACAACCTCACTATATCAACCTCTACACAACCAATACAACCTCACTATATCAACCTCAACACAACCAATAAAATCTCACTATATCAACCTCAACACAACCAATAAAACCTCACTATATCAACCTCAACACAACCAATAAAACCTCACCATATCAACCTCAACACAACCAATACAACCTCAGCACATCAACCTCAATACAATTTCACTATATCAATCTCAACATAACCTCACTATATCAACCTCAACACAACCAAAACATCCTCACTATATCAACCTCAATACAACCTCACTATATCAACCTCAACACAACCAATACAACCTCACTATATCAACCTCAATACAACCTCACTATATCAACCTCAACACAACCAATTAAACCTCACTATATCAACCTCAACACAACCAATAAAACCTCACTATATCAACCTCAACACAACCAATACAACCTCACTATATCAACCTCAACACAACCAATTAAACCTCACTATATCAACCTCAACACAACCAATACAACCTCACTATATCAACCTCTACACAACCAATAAAATCTCACTATATCAACCTCAACACAACCAATAAAACATTGGTGTATCAAAAACCAAAACACCCAGGGAAGAAGAGGACAGCCTTCAGAAAGTATTCACACCCCATTACTTTTTCCACATTTTTGTGTTTTACAGCCTGAATTTAAAATGGATTACATTTCCATTTTCTGTCACTGGCCTAGTAGCACTACCCCATAATGTCGAAGTGGAAATATGTTTATCAATTTTTTTTTTTTTACAAATGAATAAAAACTTATAAGCTGAAATGTCTCGAGTCAATAAGTACTCAACCCCTTCGTTATGGCAAGCCTAAAGAAGTTCAGGAGTAAACAGTTGCTTAACAAGTCACATAATAAGTTGCATGGACTCACTCTGTGTGCAATAATAACGTTTAACATGCTATTTTAATGACTACCTCATCTCTGTGCCCAACACAGACAATTATCTTTTTAAGGTCCCTCAGTCGAGCTGTGAATTTCAAGCACAGATTCAACCACAAAGACCAGGGAGGTTTTCCAATACCTCGCAAAGAAGGGCATCTATTGGTAGAAATAAAAAAAGCAGACATTGAATATCCCTTTGAGCATGGTGAAGTTATTTACTACACTTTGGATGACCTGTTCACCAGACGTGCTACCTGTCCCAGACCTGCTGTTTCCATCTCTCTAGAGACAGCAGGAGCGGTAGAGATACTCTGAATGATCGGCTATGAAAAGCCAACTGACATTTACTCCTGAGGTGCTGACCTGTGATTATTATTATTTGACCCTGCTAGTCATCTATGAACATTTGAACATCTTGACCATGTTCTGTTATAATCTCCACCCGGCACAGCCGGAAGAGGACTGGCCACCCCTCATAGCCTGGTTCCTCTCTAGGTTTCTTCCGAGGTTCTGGCCTTTTCTAGGGAGTTTTTCCTAGCCACCGTACTTCTACACCTGCATTGCTTGCTGTTTGGGGTTTTAGACTGGGGTTTCTGTACAGCACTTTGTGACATCAGCTGATGTAAGAAGGGCTTTATAAATACATTTGATTGAGGTGATTTGTGTATTTCCCCCTCTTCCCCAGTGTATGAAAACCCCCTAATAAACTTCCCCTTTGCCTTCTATTTGTGCTACTGGTGCCTGTTTTGTTATTGGCCTTGGTGATGTGGAAACCCTTGCCACAATATATACATATCTCTGAAAGGGTACGCATTTCCCAGTTTGGATTAGTCTTATAGTAACAGTGTGACCTGGTAGTTTCATCACACTCGGTGTTAGACTGTGAAAGGAGCAATGTTCTGCATTGTGTTTAAACATACAGTTATCTCCACACTATAATTATACCACTTCCCATTTAGCCTCGGGATACAGGCTGAACTTTTAAAGCACAGTGAAATGTTACATTTCAGATTCAAGTCTGTGTTCAAATATAATCTGGTTACAGTCTAGGGCCCTCGAACTCAACTCTGGTCCCCGAAGCCGGTACCACTGCATTATTCCCCTCTAATCAGGGACTGATTAGATACCTGGGACACCAGGTACAGTATGTGAAATGTATTATCAGGTAGAACAGAAAAGCTCGTAGGGTAAGAGTTGAGTGACCCCCCTGGCTAGGGGATTTCATTATAAATTATATTTCTTAAAATATGAAATACTATGACATTCAGCACAGTAAGAAAAGTAACACAGTTGTCTTTTATCATAATGAGGGATCACTATTGATGTACAGCAGTCCGGAATCTGGAAGAACAAATAATACATACATTCTTTATGTTTGATGTTACCCCTCCCCCACTGTACATAACGCATAGTAAACACTTTGCAAACATGCACATGAATAAGATGTGCAGCGTGAGGCAGCAGAATACAAACTCCACATCATAACACTACACCCATCCAGGCCCAACCAGCAGGGGACTGGAGAAAGCCTGACAGACAGTCAATATCACACCCATCCAGGAGTGTACTCTTCAGGGCAGAAGCAAGCCATCACTACTAGGAGAGAGTGGGGACAGAGAGAGAGAGAGAGCTGTGAGGTGTGGAGAACCAGAGAGATAACTCATAAAGAGCAGGAAAATAAACTCAGAGAGAGACCAGAGAGAGCTGTGGAGTAAGAGACCAGATAGAGACCAAGAGACCAGAGAGACCAGATAGAGACGAGAGATACCAAATAGAGACTAGATAGAGACCAGAGAGAGACCAGAGAGAGACCAGAGAGACCTGAGAGACCAGAGAGACCAGAGAGAACAAATAGAGACCATGAAGACCTGAGAGCCCAGAGAGACCAAATAGAGACCATGGAGACCTGAGAGCCCAGAGAGACCAAATAGAGACCGTGGAGACCTGAGAGCCCAGAGAGACCCAAGAGACTAGGTAGAGACCCGAGAGAGACCAGAGAGACCCGAGAGACTGGATAGAGACCAGAGAGAGGCCAGATAAAGACTAGCTAGCCCAGAAAGAAACCCGAAAGAAACTCGAGAGAGACCAGATAGAGACCAGAGAGAGAGAGACCAGAGAGACCAGATAGAGATTTGAGAGAGAGACCAGAGAGACCAGATAGACCAGATAGAGACCAGAGAGCCCAGATACAGACTAGATAGAGACCGGAGAGAGAGAGAGAGACCAGATAGACCAGAGAGACCAGATAGAGACCAGAGAGACCAGAGAGACCAGATAGAGACCAGAGAGATACCAGAGAGACCAGAGAGAGACTAGATAGAGACCAGATAGAGACCAGAGAGAGACCAGATAGAGACCATGGAGACTAGATAGAGACTAGATAGAGACCAGAGAGACCAGATAGAGATCAGATAGAGACCAGATGGAGACCAGATGGAGACTAGATAGAGACCAGATAGAGACCATAGAGACCAGAGAGACCAGAGAGACCAGAGAGAGACCAGAGAGACCAGATAGAGACCAGATAGAGGCCAGAGAGACCAGAGAGACCAGAGAGAGACCAAAGAGACCAGATAGAGACTAGATAGAGACCAGAAATACACCAGAGAGACAGATAGAGACCAGAGAGAGACCAGATAGAGACTAGATAGAGACCAGATAGAGGCCAGATAGAGACTAGATAGAGACCAGATAGAGATGAGAGAGACCAGAGAGACCAGAGAGAGCAGAGAGACCAGATAGAGACCAGAGAGACCAGAGAGACCAGATAGACCAGATAGAGACGAGAGAGACCAGAGAGAGACCAGAGAGACAAGATAGAGACCAGAGAGATCAGAGAGAGACCAGATAGAGACCAGAGAGAGACCAGATAGAGACTAGATAGAGACCAGATAGAGACTAGATAGAGACCAGAGAGACTAGATAGTGACCAGATAGAAACCCGAGAGAGACCAGAGAGACCAGATAGAGATAGAGACTAGATAGAGACCAGAGAGAGACCAGAGAGACCAGATAGAGATAGAGACTAGATAGAG
>NC_143028.1:76252500-76395000 GCF_057628025.1 Oncorhynchus mykiss
AGAGGTCCTGGATGGCAAGGAGCTTAGCCCCAATGATGTACTGGGCCGTATGCACAGGCCCTGTGGTGGTCTGCTTGAAACATGTAGGTATTACAGACGGGGTTAGGGAGAGGTTGAAAACGTCAGTGAATACACTTGCTAGCTGGTCAGGTCATGCTCTGAGTACCCATCCTGGTAATCTGTCTGTGAATGTTAACCTGTTCAAAGGTCTTACTCATATTGGCTATGGAGGGCGTGATCACACAGTTGTCCGGAACAGCTTGTGCTCTAACACTTGGTTCAGTGTTGCTTGCCTCGAAGCGAGCATAAAAGGTATTTAGCTCATCTGGTAGACCTGCATTACTGGGCAGCTCGCGGCTGGGAAACCCTTTGTAATCCGTGATAGTTTGCAATCTCCGCCATATCTGATGAGCTTCAGAGCCATGATTATTTTTTGTTGTTTTTGTTGTTTAATTTTTACTCCCTTTTCTCCCCAATTTCATGGTATCCAATTGTTAGTAGTTACTATCTTGTCTCATTGCTACAACTCTCGCACGGGCGAGACGAAGGTCGAAAGACATGTACAACCGAACCAAGCCGCACTGCTTCTTAACACAGCGCGCATCCAACCCGGAAGCCAGCCGCACCAATGTGTCAGACGAAACACCGTGCGACCTGGTTAGCGCACACTGTGGCCGGGATACCGCAGGAGTCACTAGTGCACGATGAGACAAGGATATCCCTACCGGCCAAACCCTCCCTAACCCGGACGACGCTAGGCCAATTGTGCATCGTCCCATGGACCTTCCGGGTCGCAGCCAGCTGCGACATAGCCTGGGCTCGAACCCAGAGTCTCTGGTGGCACAGTTAGCACTGCGATGCAGTGCCCTAGACTACTGCGCCACCCGGGAGGCTACGATAGTAGGATTCTGTATTACCGCTTTGCCTGTTTGATGGCTCATTGCAGGTAGGATTTCTTATAAGCGTCCGAATTAGTGACCCGCTCAATGAAAGTGGCAGCTCCAGCCTTTTGCTTGGGTGAGTGGATGATGCATATAATCCATGGCTTCTGTTTGGGATATGCATGTTTGGGATATCACTATGGGGACGACGTCATGCACTTATTAATGAAGCCGGTGACTGATTGTCCTCAATGACATCGTATGAATCCCAGAACATATTCCAGTTTGTGCAAGTCTTCCGTATTGGGTGCATCACTGGTACTTCCTGTTTTGAGTTTTTGCTTGTAGGAATGCTTGTAGGAATCAGGAGAATATGGTCAGATTTGCAAAATGGAGGGCAAGGGAGAGCTTTGTATGCATTTATGCGTGCGGAGAGATGTAGAGTTGTTTCTCCTCTAATTGCACATGCTGGTAGAAAGTAGGTAAATCTGATTTCAGGTTCCCTGCATTAAAATCACCGGCCACTAGGAGCACCGCCTCTGGATGAGTATTTTCTTATTTCCGTATGACCCTATACAGCTCGTTGAGTCTTAGTATACAGCTCAATGTATGTTTTAGTGCCACCATCTGTTTGTGGTAGTAAATAGACAGTTATACTGAACAAAAATATAAACGCAAACCTACAACAATTTCACAGATTTTTCAGAGTTACAGTTCATATAAGGAAATCAGTCAATTGAAATAAATTCATTAGGCCCTAATCTATGGATTTCACATGACTGGGAAGAGGTGTCCCCATGGGTGGGCCTGGGAGGGCATAGACCCGCCCACTTGGAAGCCAGACCGACACACTGGGGAGCCAGTGTGTTAAATTTTCCGGCAACAGCTCTGGTATTCCTGCAGTCAGCACGCCAATTGCACGCTCACTCAAAACTTGAGAAATATGTGGCATTGTGTCGAGTGACAAAACTCACATTTTAAAGTGGCCTTTTATTGTCCCCAGCACAAGGTGCACCTGTGAAATGATCCTGCATTTTAATCAGCTTCTTGATATGCCACACCTTATGGGTAGATGGATTATCTTGGCAAAGGAGAAATGCAAGGATGTAAACAAATTTGTGCAACTTTTTTTTAGAGGAATACGGTTTTTGGTGCGTATGGAAAGTGAGAACAACACTTTACATGTCGTGTTTATATGTACATGTCGTGTTCAGTGTGAAAACTCTCTTGATAAATAGTATGGTCTACAGCTTATCATGAGGTATTCTTACTCAGGTGAGGAGAACCTTGAGACTTCCTTAACATTAGAGACGAAGCACCAGCTGTTGTTAATAAAGAGACAAACACCTCCGCCCGATGTTCTGTCCGCTGAAAAAACAGATAGAACTACAGTGCAATCAGAAAGTATTCAGACCCCTTGACTTTTTCCACATTTTGTTACGTTACAGCCTTATTCTAAAATTGATTCAATTGTTTTTCGCCCTCACCAATCTACACACAATGTCCCATAATGACAAAGCAAAAATAGGTTTTTAAAAATTGAAAAAAAAAGGGAAAAAAAACGAAATGAAATATCACATTTGCATAAGTATTCAGACCCTTTACTCAGGACTTTGTTGAGGCACCGTTGGCAGAGAGTAACAGCCTCAAGTCTTCTTGGGTATGACACTACAAGCTTGGCACACCTGTACTCCCATTCTTCTCTGCAGATCCTCTCAAGCTCTGTAAGGTTGAATGGGGAGTGTCGGTGAACAGCTATTTTTAGGTCTCTCCAGAGATGGGTTCAAGTCCGGGCTCTGGCTAGGCCACTCAAGAACATTTAGAGACTTGACCTGAAGCCACTCCTGCGTTGTCTTGGTTGTGTGCTTAGGGTCGTTGTCCTGTTGGAAGGTGAACCTTCGCCCCAGTCTGAGGTCCTGAGCGCTCTGAAGCAGGTTATCATCAAAGATCTCTATGTACTTTGCTCTGTTCATCTTTCCCTCGATCCTGACTAGTCTCCCAGTCCCTGCTGCTGAAAGACATCCCCACAGCATGATGCTGCCACCCCCATGCTTCACCATAGGGATGGTGCCAGGTTTCCTACAGATGTGAAGCTTGGCATATAGTTCAATCTTGGTTTCATGAGACCAGATCATCTTTTTTCTCATGGTCTGTTAATCCTTTAGGTGCCTTTTTTTGCAAACTACAAGTGGGCTGTCATGTGCCTTTTACTGAGGAGTGGCATCCATCTGGCCAATCTACCATAAAGGCCTGATTAGTGGAGTGCTGCAGAGATGGTTGTCCTTCTGGAAGGTTCTCCCATCTCCACTGAGGAACACTGGAACTCTGTCATCATTTTGTTGGTCACCTCCCTGACCAAGGCCCTTCTCCCCTGATTGCTCAGCTTGGCGGCCAGCTCTAGGAAGACTCTTGGTGGTTCCAAACTTCTTCCATTTAACAATGATGGAGGCCACTGTGTTCTTGGGGATCTTCAATACTGCAGAAATGGTTTCGTACCCTTCCCCAGATCTGTGCCTCGACACAATCCTGTTTTGAAGCTTTACAGACAATTCCTTCGACCTCATGGCTGGAATTTTGCTCTGACATACACTGTCAACTGTGGGACTTTATATAGACAGGTGTGTGCCTTTACAAATTATGTCCATTGAATTTAATTTACCACAGGTGGACTCCAATCAAGTTATAGAAACATCTCAAGGATGATCAATAGAAACAGGATGCACCTGAGCACCATTTCGTGTCTCATAGCAATGGGTCTGAATACCTATGTAAATAATAAATACATTTGAAGATTTTTCTAAAAACCTGTTTTTGTTTTATCATTGTCGGTTATTGTTTGTCGATTGATGAGAAGAATCAATTTTAGATTAAGGCTGAGACGTAACAAAATGTGGGGTCTGAATACTTTCCTATATTGTCCTTTTCAGCCACGACTCCGAGAGATGTAGGATATTCCAGTTCTTCAGGTCCCGTTGATAGGATAGTCTCGAACGGAGCTCATCAACTTTTTTTATCCATTGATTCTGTACGTCAGCCAATGGAACACAGGGTAGAGGTGGTTTATCGCCAATGTAGTTTCGCCTGGGTGCACGTCGGCCTCTCTTGAGCTGTCTCTCTCTCTTCCTGAGTCTCAGGGATTAGGGATCAGGGTCCCTGATAAGTAATATGGCACCGCCGACTCATTGAAGTACAAATATTCATTCATTTAGTGATCACTTTTCTGATGTCCAGGAGCTCTTTTCAGTCATAGGAAAAGATGGTGGAAATATTATGTACCGAAAAGTTAATCTCATTGTGTGAGTGTGTGTGATTCAGGGAGCCCATTCAGGTTTTAATTAGCAGTCATTATAAGGACCAGGGGGACAGGGAGACAATGGACTAGGAGGCAGGAAGCATGACTGCTGGTCTAACACCCACACACACACAGAGAGTGATGGGCAGACAATGCAAGGGATGGCAGGGTGCACGTCTCTCTCTACTTCCACACACAGTGAGACTAAATACACCTCCATACCTGATAAACCGCACGCACGCACGCACGCACGCACGCACGCACGCACGCACGCACGCACACACACACACACACACACACACACACACACACACACACACACACACACATTCACTATGAAGCCTATGGGTATGTAACTCACAACAGGAGGGAAACATACTAATTGAGCTGCGTTCAAATGATGTAATTCGTGTGGCTCCAGTATTACTTAGCTGGAAGTTGAAGACGAGCTGGAAGTTACGAGTGTTTTTTTCCCCTCTGCTAGCAACCATCCCAGTCCCGCTGATTGAGTTAGCCCACAGAGCTAAAGACAGACCTACTGTGTTTGGGGCATGCTTGTTCCACAGCATCATGGCTAGGATAGCTTGCACAGCTAAAGACAGACAAACTGTCTTGTTTGGGGTGTGCTTGTTGGCTTATTCCAGAACATCACGACTTTGTTAGCTGGCTGAGCATGAGATAGACTGTGTTGTTTGGGGTGTGCTTGTTGGCTTATTCCAGAACATCACGACTGGGTTAGCTGGCTGAGCATAAGACAGACTGTGTTGTTTGGGGTGTGCTTGTTGCTTGTCACGACTCAGGCTCTGCTCTCCACAAGGTTTCTTTCTAACTTGATGCACCCCTCTAGTGAAATTGGTTTGGATTGAGGGATGAGGCAGAGGGAGGGAAGATGGAGAGAGAGATGAGAGAGACGGAGGGATATGAGTGGGTGTGCACTCCTGCATTTTTGATCAAAGCCGCGCTCGGCACGGTATGTTGGAAGTGACAAACGGTCGGCGGGATGTTTTTCCCTCGACAGCTGTGTCACCATGGATTACTGTCTGCATTATAGCCGTGTGTGCGCGCGCGTGTGTGTGTGTGATAAGGTGCTGCTTCACTAGATAATCTCTTGAGGTGTTTATTCAACAGCTATCCTAGAAATTCATTAGTTTACTCTTTTTCAGCTCAGCACACTCTGTTCAGCCTCTCTCTCGGGGATATAATGGCCATAAGAGGATTGTAGAGGTAAATATGTGTTTAACGTAGGTGACAACTGCCTTTGATCGCTCAGAATAGACTTTATTATATCAGACTGATCCCTGGTCGGTCGGTCGGCTCCTGGAGTAATGTGCTAGGTGCCTGGTGCGCCTGGAGTAATGTGCTAGGTGCCTGGTGCCCCTGGAGTAATGTGCTAGGTGCCCGGGCAGTGCCACCATGTTTTATGGTTTGTTTACACAGCAGCAGTCATAACCTGCCAGCAAGACGGAACACAGGGGGAGGATGAACCCACTTTGAACTGGTACTATTTTTCCCATGGATCAATTCTAATGACTCAGATGAACTGGTACTATGTTTCCCATGGATCTCAAATCAAATCAAATTTTATTGGTCACATACACATGGTTAGCAGATGTTAATGAGAGTGCATCGAAATGTTTGTGCTTCTAGTTCCGACCATGCAGTAACATCTAACAAGTAATCTAACAATTTCACAACAATTACCTTATACACACAAGTGTAAAGGAATGAATAAGAGTATGTACAGTGAGGGAAAAAAAGTATTTGATCCCCTGCTGATTTTGTATGTTTGCCCACTGACAAAGAAATGATCCATCTATAATTTTAATGGTATGTTTATTTGAACAGTGAGAGACAGAATAACAACAAAATCCAGAAAAACGCATGTCAAAAATGTAATAAATTGATTTGCATTTTAATGAGGGAAATAATTATTTGACCCCCTCTCAATCAGAAATATTTCTGGCTCCCAGGTGTCTTTTAAAGGGAGTGCTCCTTATCTCAGCTTGTTACCTGTATAAAAGACACCTGTCCACAGAAGCAATCAATCAATCAGATTCCAAACTCTCCACCATGGCCAAGACCAAAGAGCTCTCCAAGGATGTCAGGGACAAGATTGTAGACCTACACAAGGCTGGAATGGGCTAAAAGACCATCGCCAAGCAGCTTGGTGAGAAGGTGACAACAGTTGGTGCGATTATTCGCAAATGGAAGAAACACAAAAGAACTGTCAATCTCCCTCGGCCTGGGGCTCCATGCAAGATCTCACGTCGTGGAGTTGCAATGATCATGAGAATGGTGAGGAATCAGCCCAGAACTACACTGGAGGATCTTGTCAATGATCTCAAGGCAGCTGGGACCATAGTCACCAAGAAAACAATTGGTAACACACTACACCGTGAAGGACTGAAATCCTGCGGCGCCCGCAAGGTTCCCCTGCTCAAGAAAGCACATATACATGCCCGTCTGAAGTTTGCCAATGAACATCTGATTGATTCAGAGGACAACTGGGTGAAAGTGTTGTGGTCAGATGAGACCAAAATTGAGCTCTTTGGCATCAACTCAACTTGCCGTGTTTGGAGGAGGAGGAATGCTGCCTATGACCCCAAGAACACCATCCCCACCGTCAAACATGGAGGTGGAAACATTATGCTTTGGGGGTGTTTTTCTGCTAAGGGGACAGGAAAACTTCACCACATCAAAGGGACGATGGACGGGGCCATGTACCGTCAAATCTTGGGTGAGAACCTCCTTCCCTCAGCAAGGGCATTGAAAATGGGTCGCGGATGGGTATTCCAGCATGACAATGACCCAAAACACATGGCCAAGGCAACAAAGGAGTGGCTTAAGAAGAAGCACATTAAGGTATTGGAGTGGCCTAGCCAGTCTCCAGACCTTAATCCCATACAAAATCTGTGGAGGGAGCTGAAAGTTCGAGTTGCCAAACGTCAGCCTCGAAACCTTAATGACTTGGAGAAGATCTGCAAAGAGGAGTGGGACAAAGTCCCTCCTGAGATGTGTGCAAACCTGGTGGCCAACTACAAGAAGCGTCTGACCTCTGTGAATGCCAATAAGGGTTTTCCAACCAAGTACTAACTCATGTTTTACAGAGGGTTCAAATACTTATTTCTCTTATTAAAATGCAAATCAATTTATAACATTTTTGACATGGGTTTTCCTGGATTATTATTTTTTCTCTCGCTGTTCAAATAAACATACCATTAAAATTATGGACAGATCATTTCTTTGTCAGTGGGCAAACATACAAAATCAGCAGGGGATCAAATACTTTTTTCCCTCACTGTACATATAAATACAGTGCCTTGCGAAAGTATTAGGCCCCCTTGAACTTTGCAACCTTTTGCCACATTTCAGGCTTCAAACATAAAGATATAAAACTGTATTTTTTTGTGAAGAATCAACAACAAGTGGGACACAATCATGAAGTGGAACGACATTTATGGGATATTTCAAACTTTTTTAACAAATCAAAAACTGAAAAATTGGGAACTTTTTGGCAACAATGCAAAACGTTATGTTTGGCGTAAAAGCAACACAGCTCATCACCCTGAACACACCATCCCCACTGTCAAACATGGTGGTGGCAGCATCATGGTTTGGGCCTGCTTTTCTTCAGCAGGGACAGGGAAGATGGTTAAAATTGATGGGAAGATGGATGGAGCAAAATACAGGACCATTCTGGAAGAAAACCTGATGGAGTCTGCAAAAGACCTGAGACTGGGACGGAGATTTGTCTTCCAACAAGACAATGATCCAAAACATAAAGCAAAATCTACAATGGAATGGTTCAAAAATAAACATATCCAGGTGTTAGAATGGCCAAGTCAATGTCCAGACCTGAATCCAATCGAGAATCTGTGGAAAGAACTGAAAACTGCTGTTCACAAATGCTCTCCATCCAACCTCACTGAGCTCGAGCTGTTTTGCAAGGAGGAATGGGAAAAAATGTCAGTCTCTCGATGTGCAAAACTGATAGAGACATACCCCAAGCGACTTACAGCTGTAATCGCAGCAAAAGGTGGCGCTACAAAGTATTAACTTAAGGGGGCTGAATAATTTTGCACGCCCAATTTTTCAGTTTTGGATTTGTTAAAAAAGTTTGAAATATCCAATAAATGTCGTTCCACTTCATGATTGTGTTGTTGATTCTTCACAAAAAAATACAGTTTTATATCTTTATGTTTGAAGCCGGAAATGTGGCAAAAGGTCGCAAAGTTCAAGGGGGCCGAATACTTTCGCAAGGCACTGTATATAGATGAGCGATTGCCGAACCACATAGGCAGGATGCAGTAGATGTTATAGAGTACAGTATATACATATGAGATGAGTAATGTAGGGTATGTAAACATTATATAAAGTGGCATTGTTTAAAGTGACTAGTGATACATTTATTACATCCAATGTTTAATTATTAAAGTGGCTAGAGATTTGAGTCAGTATGTTAGCAGGAGTCACTCAATGTTAGTGATGGCTGTTTAACAGTCTGATGGCCTTGAGATAGAAGCTGTTTTTCAGTCTCTCGGTCCCAGCTTTGATGCACCTGTACTGACCTCGCCTTCTGGATGATAGCGGGGTGAACAGGCAGTGGCTCAGGTGTTTGTTGTCCTTGATTATCTTTTTGTCCTTCCTGTGACATCGGATTCTGTAGGTGTCCTGGAGGGCAGGTAGTTTGCCCCCCGGTGATGCGTTGTGCAGACCTCACTACCCTCTGGAGAGCCTTACGGTTGTGGGTGGAGAAGCTGCCGTACCAGGCTGTGATACAGAACGACAGGATGCTCTCGGTTGTGCATCTGTAAAAGTTTGTGTATTTTTGGTGACAAGACAAATTTCTTAAGCCTCCTGAGGTTGAAGAGGCGCTGTTGTGCCTTCTTCACCACGCTGTCTATGTGGGTGGACCATTTCAGTTTGTCCATGATGTGTACACCGAGGAACTTTATGGAGAAATTTATGGAGCCTTGTTTTCAGATTATCCTTGTTAAAAACCCCGGCTACAATAAATGCAGCTCAGGATATGTGGTTTCCAGTTTACATAGAGTCCAATGAAGTTCTTTCAGGGCCGTCGAGGTGTCTGCTTGGGGGGATGTTGGTTTGGCTGGACTGTGATTATAATCTAAAATAATTATCTTGGTAGATAATGCGGTCAGCATTTGATTGTAAGGAATTCTAGGTCAGGTGAACAAAAGGATTTGAGTTCCTGTATGTTGTTATGATCACACCACGAGTCGTTAATCATAAGGCATACACCCCCGCCCTTCTTCTTACAAGAGAGATGTTTGTTTCTGTCGGCGCAATGCGTGAAGAAACTAGGTGGCTGCACCGACTCTGATATCTGATAATGTATCCCGAGTGAGCCATGTTTCCGTGAAACAGAGAACGTTACAATCTCTGATGTCTCTCTGGAAGGCAACCCTTGCTCGGATTTTATCTACCTTGTTGTCAAGAGACTGGACGTTGGCGAGTAGTATCCTCGGAAGCGGTGGGCGATGCGCCCGTCTTCCTTCAGAGCCTGACCAGAAGACCGCTCCGTCTGCCCCTTCTGGGGAGCCTTTGTTTTGGGTCGCCTGCTGGGATCCGATCCGAATCAATGTCCTGGGTGGTGGACCAAACAGAGGTACCGCTTCGGGAAAGTCGTATTCCTGGTCATAATGTTGGTAAGATGATTTTGCTCTAATATCCAATAGTTCCTCTGTATGTAATAAGACTTAATATTTCCTGGGGTAACAGTGTAAGAAATAATACATAAAAATACTGCATAGTTTCCTAAGAACGCGAAGCGGCCATCACTGTCGACGCCGGATGTACTATTCTAATGACTCAGATGAACTGGGTACTATGTTTTCCCATGGATCTATTCTAAAGACTCAGAGATGATGACTAACCTTTGCTTAGAGGTGAAAACTTGCGTTAGCTCCCGGATGTGTGATGAACTGGTACTGAACTAGTAGACTACCACTTTCCCCATGGAGCTACTGAAGTATCCTTATACTCTCTGGGGTAATATAACATGCAAGCTGATATAAGCAATGGAGTAGTTCTTATGTCAGTGGAAGACTGTAGTACAATAGAATAGAGTATCTTTATTGTCCACTCCATTGAACAACAGAAATGAGTATTTAGTGCTTTTATCCAGACGAACATAGCAGAGCTGGAAGCAGCACGGAATCAGATTCAGTCACCCGTGGAACGGGTTAAGGGCTAAAGTTCTCTGGCTCCAGGACATACTTCACTGTGAGTGGGCATACTTTAACTGTAGTTTCTCAAATTTTTTACAGTCTACTTTTCGGGATATTCTCTTATATGTGTTTGGCTCGAGGTCTTTACATGTCAGTGTCTATTGTCTACCTATGGCCTATGGCATACTGTTGAATAATGCTTTTCAAGTTTTTGTGTACCAAGGACCAACACATTATGCTGAATACTTCAATATTGGACTACAATTCACAGATTGCTTCTGAAAACTAGTTATTTTCACTACTGTATGGTGGATACGTAACCAGGCCAGGTCAGTACAGCTTGGATTGGATGGACTCAGTAGTGGATACGTAACCAGGCCAGGTCAGTACAGCTTGGTTTGGATGGACTCAGTAGTGGATACGTAACCAGGCCAGTACAGCTTGGTTTGCCGGGACTCAGTAGTGGATACGTAACCAGGCCAGTACAGCTTGGTTTGGATGGACTCAGTAGAATGAAAAGCCTTTAGGGCAGGCAAGGTCACATGGATATCCCTATAGTGGTGTGGGGGCTGTGCTTTGGCAAAGTGGGTGGGGTTATATCCTTTCTGTTTGGCCCTGTCCGGGGGTGTCATCGGGTGGGGCCACAGTGTCTCCTGACCCCTCCTGCCAGTATTTATGCTGCAGTGTCGGGGGGCTAGGGTCAGTTTGTTATATCTGGAGTACTTCTCCTGTCCTATCCGGTGTCCTGTGTGAATTTAAGTATGCTCTCTCTAATTCTCTCTTTCTCTCTTTCTTTTTCTCTCTCGGAGGACCTGAGCCCTAGGACCATGCCTCAGGACTACCTGACATGATGACTCCTTGCTGTCCCCAGTCCACCTGGCCGTGCTGCTGCTCCAGTTTCAACTGTTCTGCCTGTGATTATTATTATTTGACCATACTGGTCATTTATGAACATTTGAACATCTTGGCCATGTTCTCTTGTAATCTCCACCCGGCACAGCCAGAAGAGGACTGGCCACCCCACATAGCCTGGTTCCTCTCTAGGTTTCTTCCTAGGTTTTGGCCTTTCTAGGGAGTTTTTCCTAGCCACCGTGCTTCTACACCTGCATTGCTTGCTGTTTGGGGTTTTAGGCTGGGTTTCTGTACAGCACTTTGAGATATCAGCTGATGTACGAAGGGCTATATAAATTGATTTGATTTGATTTGACATACGTCTTCAGACCCTTTACTCAGTACTTTGTTGAAGCACCTTTGGCAGCAATTACAGCCTTGAGTCTTCTTGGGTATGACGCTACATGCTTGGCACACCTGTATTTGGGGAGTTTATCCCATTCTTCTCTGCAGATCCTCTCAAGCTCTGTCACGTTGGATGGGGAGATTCGCTGTACAGTTATGTTCAGGTCTCTCCAGGGATGTTCGATCGGGTTCAAGTCTTGGCTCTGGCTGGGCCACTCAAAGACATTCAGAGATTTCTCCTGAAGCCACTCCTGCATTGTCTTGGCTGTGTGCTTAGGGTCGTTGTCCTGTTGGAAGGTGAACCTTTGCCCCAGTCTGAGAACCTGAGCGTTCTGGAGCAGGTTTTCATCAATGATCTCTCTGTACTTAGCTCAGCTCATCTTTGCCTTGATGCTGACTAGTCTCCCAGTCCCTGAAAAACATCCCCAAAGCATGATGCTGCCACCACCATGCTTCACCGTAGGGATGGTGCCAGGTTTCCTCCAGATGTGACGCTTGGCATTCAGGACAAAATGTTCAATATTGGTTTCTACAGACCAGAGAATCTTGTTTCTCATGGTCTGAGAGTCTTTAGGTGCCTTTTGGCAAACTCCAAGTGGGCTGTCATGTGCCTTTTACTGAGGAGTGGCTTCCGTCTGGCCACTCTACCATAAAGGCCTGATTGGTGGAGTGCTGCAGAGACGTTTGTCTTTCTGGAATGTTCTCCCATCTCCACAGAGGAACTCTGGAGTTCTGTCAGAGTGACCATTGGGTTCTTGGTCACTTCCCTGATCAAGGCTCTTCTCCCCTGATTTCTGTTTGGCTGGGCGGCTAGAGTCTTGGTGGTTCCAAACATCTTCCATTTAAGAATGATGGAGGCCACTGTGTTCTTAGGGACCTTTAATGCTGCAGAAATGTTTTGGTACCCTTCCCCAGATCTGACACAATCCTGTCTCGGAGCTCTACGGAAAATTCCTTCAACCTCATGGCTTGGTTTTGCTCTCACATGCACTGTCAGCTGTGGGACCTTACATAGACAGGTGTGTGCCTTTCCAAATCATGTCCAATCAATAGAATTTACCACAGGTGGACTCCAACTCAATTTCCTGTTTCATAGCAAAGGGTCTGAATACTTATGTAAATAAGGTATTTATCTTTTTAATTCTTAATACATTTGCATACATTTCTAGAAACCTGTTTTTGTGTTGTTATTATGGGGAATTGCATGTAGATTGATGAGGAGAAAAAATATTTTATACATTTTTTGAATAAGGCTGTAATGTAACAAAATGTGGAAAAAGTCAAGGGGTCTGAATACTTTCTTAATGCACCGTACATAGCTCTGTGAATTGTATTTCTAAACTATATGTTAACCATGGCGTGACCTTGCCCTTTAGCAGTCTAGAACTGACTGAATTTATGTAACTTCCTGAGGGACCAGTCAGCAACATCCCAGGGACCGCTGCCAGCCCACAGGCCAGGGGTTGAAGACTCTGCATCCACCAATGGAAGGTGTTTGGAGCAAAAATAAATCCCAAGAAGCGTTCATTTTACCATCAACATGAACCGAGACTGTTCGATGAATCAGTCAAATAGATTTCATCAAGGCATTTTTTTTTTTTACATCAGCAGTGGTTAAAGACTTATGAAACACGAATAACAAACCCATTCAGTTCGATAGGTTGAGTAACGTTTGTAAGCCAATCTGAAGCAGTTTATTTTTCAACTAAGCATCTATTGAGTCCTACACAGGTGTGCTACACAAGGCTATAGGGTCCAACAATACTGAAATGCGTCAAACAATTTTCAAGCAAGACTTCAATTGATGGATTGGCCAGGAAACCACTTACTTACATTTACTGATGAACACTGATGGAATACACCATACAGCACAACAGGGTGGCAACAAAGCAGTACGGAATTACGTCTCTATTTTCAGAGATGCTGAATGTTGTTTGCTACAATAATCAGTCTTCATTCTTTAGGAAAGCTGTTGTATTCATCTCTAATGTGAATGATAAGAGATGCACTTGACAACAACAAGCTTGCACCGCATACCCACACACACACACACACACACACACACATACCCACACACACACACGCATACCCACACACACACACACACACATACCCACACACACACACATACCCACACACACACACATACCCACACACACACACATACCCACACACACACACACACACACACACACGCAAGCACACACATATACACCCACACACACACACACATACACCCCCCCCCCCCCACACACACACACACACACACGCAAGCACACACATATACACACAAACACTTCAATCAGTTATCACACGGCCACTGCGATTTCCTGCCTCAAAATGCTTGATAATATATATTATGATGAAAGGAAACACTGCAGTCGTTATGATGACCTATCGTCTAATCCTTTTGTTACGCAGATCAAATCAAATCAAAGTTTATTTGTCACGTCGCGCCGAATACAACAGGTGTAGTAGACCTCACAGTGAAGTGCTGAATACAACAGGTGTAGTAGACCTTACAGTGAAGTGCTGAATACAACAGGTGTAGTAGACCTTACAGTGAAATACTGAATACAACAGGTGTAGTAGACCTTACAGTGAAGTGCTGAATACAACAGGTGTAGTAGACCTTACAGTGAAATACTGAATACAACAGGTGTAGTAGACCTTACTCACTGTAAGTGAGTACTGTAACCTTACTTCACCTTACAGTGAAGTGCTTATTTACAGGCTCTAACCAATGGTGCTGGGGAAAAAGGTGTGTGTGTGTGTGTGTGTGTGTGTGTGTGTGTGTGTGTGTGTGTGTGTGTGTGTGTAGGTAAGTAAAGAAATAAAACAACAGTAAAAAGACATTTGAAAAAAGAGTAGCAAGGCTACATACAGAGACACCTGTTAGTCAGGCTTATTGGAGGTAGTATGTACATGTGGGTGTCGTTAAAGTGACTATGCATATATGATGAACAGAGAGTAGCAGCAGCGTAAAAAGAGGGGTTGGCGGGTGGTGGGACACAATGCAGATAGTCTGGGTAACCATTTGGTTGGCTTGGGGGTAAATACTGTTGAGAAGCCTTTTTGTCCTAGACTTGGCACTCCGGTATTGCATGCCATGCGGTAGAAGAGAGAACAGTCTATGACTGGGGTGGCTGGGGTCTTTGACAATTTTTAGGGCCTTCCTCTGACACCGCCTGGTGTAGAGGTCCTGGATGGCAGGCAGCTTTGCCCCAGTGATGTACTGGGCCGTACGCACTACCCTCTGAAGTGCCTTGCAGTAAGAGGCCGAGCAATTGCCGTACCAGGCAGTGATGCGACCGGTCAGCAGTCAGGATGCTCTCGATGTTGCAGCTGTAGAACCTTTTGAGGATCTCAGGACCCATGCCAAATCTTTTTAGTTTCCTGAGGGGGAATAGGCTTTGTCGTGCCCTCTTCACGACTGTCTTGGTGCGTTTGGACCAATCTAGTTTGTTGCTGATGTGGACACCAAGGAGCTTGAAGCTCTCAACCTGCTTCACTGCAGCCCCGTCGATGAGAATGGGGACGTACTCGTTGCTCATTTTCCTGTAGTCCACAATCATCTCCTTTGTCTTGGTTACGTTGAGTGATAGGTTGTTATTCTGGCACCACCCGGCCAGGTCTCTGACCTCCTCCCTATAGGCTGTCTAGTCGTTGTCGGTGATCAGGCCTACCACTGTTGTGTCGTCAGCAAGCTCCAGTGTTGAGGATCAGCGTGGCAGATGTGTTGCTACCTACCCTCACCACCTGGGGGCGGCCTGTCAGGAAGTCCAGGATCCAGTTGCAGAGGGAGGTGTTTAGTCCCAGGATCCTTAGCTTAGTGATGAGCTCTGAGGGTACTATGGTGATGAACGCTGAGCTGTAGTAAATGAATAACATTCTCACATAGGTGTTCCTTTTGTCCAGGTGGGAAAGGGCAGTGTGGAGTGCAGTAGAGATTGCATCATCTGTGGATCTGTTTGGGCGGTATGTAAATTGGAGTGGGTCTAGGGTTTCTGGGATAATGGTGTTGATGTGAGCCATTACCAGCATTTCAAAGGGCTCCTAAGAAGGGTTGGCCCCTAAGAAGGGCGTCCCCAATAAGAAGGGAGGGCTCCTAAGAAGGGAGGGCCCCTAAGAAGGGAGGGCCCAATAAGAAGGGAGGGCCCCTAAGAAGGGAGGGCTCCTAAGAAGGGAGGGCCCAATAAGAAGGAAGGACCCCTAAGAAGGGAGGGCCCCTAAGAAGGGAGGGCCCAATAAGAAGGGAAGGCTCCTAAGAAGGGAGGGCCCAATAAGAAGGGAGGACCCCTAAGAAGGGAGGGCCCCTAAGAAGGGAGGGCCCAATAAGAAGGCAGGGCACCTAAGCCTGTCTCTCTCCATCTCCACGTATGTGAAATGACAAAAGGTGGTGCCATGAAGATGGTGAATTGTTTAAGAAGATGAGTGTGATAAAAAAAAATATTCTTAATAAGTAGTCAGTGATTGGTCATAGATACAGTGCCTTGCGAAAGTATTCGGCCCCCTTGAACTTTGCGACCTTCTGCCACATTTCAGGCTTCAAACATAATTATATAAAACTATATTTTTTTGTGAAGAATCAACAACAAGTGGGACACAATCATGAAGTGGAACGACATTTATTGGATATTTCAAACTTTTTTAACAAACCAAAAACTGAAAAATTGGGCGTGCAAAATTATTCAGCCCCCTTAAGTTAATACTTTGTAGCGCCTCCTTTTGCTGCGATTACAGCTGTAAGTCGCTTGGGGTATGTCTCTATCAGTTTTGCACATCGAGAGACTGACATTTTTTCCCATTCCTCCTTGCAAAACAGCTCGAGCTCAGTGAGGTTGGATGGAGAGCATTTGTGAACAGCAGTTTTCAGTTCTTTCCACAGATTCTCGATTGGATTCAGGTCTGGACTTTGACTTGGCCATTCTAACACCTGGATATGTTTATTTTTGAACCATTCCATTGTAGATTTTGCTTTATGTTTTGGATCATTGTCTTGTTGGAAGACAAATCTCCGTCCCAGTCTCAGGTCTTTTGCAGACTCCATCAGGTTTTCTTCCAGAATGGTCCTGTATTTGGCTCCATCCATCTTCCCATCAATTTTAACCATCTTCCCTGTCCCTGCTGAAGAAAAGCAGGCCCAAACCATGATGCTGCCACCACCATGTTTGACAGTGGGGATGGTGTGTTCAGGGTGATGAGCTGTGTTGCTTTTACGCCAAACATAACGTTTTGCATTGTTGCCAAAAAGTTCAATTTTGGTTTCATCTGACCAGAGCACCTTCTTCCACATGTTTGGTATGTCTCCCAGGTGGCTTGTGGCAAACTTTAAACAACACTTTTTATGGATATCTTTAAGAAATGGCTTTCTTCTTGCCACTCTTCCATAAAGGCCAGATTTGTGCAATATACGACTGATTGTTGTCCTATGGACAGAGTCTCCCACCTCAGCTGTAGATCTCTGCAGTTCATCCAGAGTGATCATGGGCCTCTTGGCTGCATCTCTGATCAGTATTCTCCTTGTATGACCTGAAAGTTTAGAGGGATTGCCAGGTCTTGGTAGATTTGCAGTGGTCTGATACTCCTTCCATTTCAATATTATCGCTTGCACAGTGCTCCTTGGGATGTTTAAAGCTTGGGAAATATTTTTGTATCCAAATCCGGCTTTAAACTTCTTCACAACAGTATCTCGGACCTGCCTGGTGTGTTCCTTGTTCTTCATGATGCTCTCTGCACTTTTAACGGACCTCTGAGAC
The DNA here is from genome assembly GCF_057628025.1 of Oncorhynchus mykiss. Classification (NCBI taxonomy): domain Eukaryota; kingdom Metazoa; phylum Chordata; class Actinopteri; order Salmoniformes; family Salmonidae; genus Oncorhynchus; species Oncorhynchus mykiss. The sequence continues at coordinate 76,269,860 of NC_143028.1, forward strand.
TATCACAGTGCAGGTGCATTTATACGGAGACTTGATTACACACAGGCGGATTGTATTTATCATCATTAGTCATTTAGGTCAACATTGGATCATTCAGAGATCCTCACTGAACTTCTGGAGAGAGTTTGCTGCACTGAAAGTAAAGGGGCTGAATAATTTTGCACGCCCAATTTTTCAGTTTTTGATTTGTTAAAAAAGTTTGAAATATCCAATAAATGTCGTTCCACTTCATGATTGTGTCCCACTTGTTGTTGATTCTTCACAAAAAAATACAGTTTTATATCTTTATGTTTGAAGCCTGAAATGTGGCAAAAGGTCGCAAAGTTCAAGGGGGCCAAATACTTTCGCAAGGCACTGTATAGAGAAGATACGAGGATGACAGAGAGAGGAGGAGTCTGGCCCTAACACTGTCTTTCTCTATCCACCACTCTGGCCCTAACACTGTCTCTCTCTCTGTCCACAACTCTGGCCCTAACACTGTCTCTCTCTCTGTCCACCACTCTGGCCCTAACACTCTCTCTCTCTCTATCCACCACTCTGGCCAAAACACTGTCTCTCTCTCTGTCCACCACTCTGGCCCTAACACTGTCTCTCTATATATCCACCACTCTGGCCCTAACACTGTCTCTCTATATATACACCACTCTGGCCCTAACACTGTCTCTCTCTCTATCCACCACTCTGGCCCTAACACTGTCTTTCTCTATCCACCACTCTGGCCCTAACACTGTCTCTCTCTCTGTCCACCACTCTGGCCCTAACACTGTCTTTCTCTCTATCCACCACTCTGGCCCTAACACTGTCTCTCTCTCTATCCACCACTCTGGCCCAGAAAACACTGTCACTCTCTATCCACCACTCTGTCCCTAACACTGTCTCTCTCTCTACACCACACTGACCCTAACACTGTCTCTCTATATATCCACCACTCTGGCCCTAACACTGTCTCTATCTCTATCCACCACTCTGGCCCTAACACTGTCTCTCTCCATCCACCACTCTGGCCCTAACACTGTCTCTATATATCCATCACTCTGGCCAAAACACTGTCTCTCTCTCTCTATCCACCACTCTGGCCAAAACACTGTCTCTCTCTCTCTACACCACTCTGACCCTAACACTGTCTCTATATATCCACCACTCTGGCCAAAACACTGTCTCTCTCTCTCTATCCACCACTCTGGCCCTAACACTGTCTCTCTCTCTACACCACAATGACCCTAACACTGTCTCTCTCTCTATCCACCACTCTGACCCTAACACTGTCTCTCTCTCTACACCACACTGACCCTAACACTGTCTCTCTCTCTACACCACTCTGGCCCTAACACTGTTTCTCTCTCTACACCACACTGACCCTAACACTGTCTCTCTCTCTACACCACTCTGGCCCTAACACTGTCTCTCTATATATCCACCACTCTGGCCCTAACACTGTCTCTATATATCCACCACACTGACCCTAACACTGTCTCTCTCTCTACACCACTCTGGCCCTAACACTGTCTCTCTCTCTACACCACTCTGGCCCTAACACTGTCTCTCTCTATCCACCACTCTGGCCCTAACACTGTCTCTATATATCCACCACTCTGGCCCTAACACTGTCTCTCTATATATCCACCACTCTGGCCCTAACACTGTCTCTATATATCCACCACTCTGGCCCTAACACTGTCTCTATATATTCACCACCCTGGCCCTAACACTGTCTCTCTTCTGTCTCTCTCCACAGGTTTGTGGGCAACAATAAGACACAACAAGACATGAGGGGAGAGTGTTTAAGCAGATGGAGGAACCAGTTATTTATTTGCCTGAATAACAGGCCTGATAGCTGAATAACAGGCCTGATACCTGAGTAACAGGCCTGCTAGCTGAATAACATGCATGATGCCTGAATAACAGGCCAGATACCTGATTAACATGCCTGATGCCTGAATAACAAGGCTAATGCCTGAATAACAGGGCTGATGACAGAATAACAGGCCTGATGCCTGATTAACATGCATGATGCCTGAATAACAGGCCAGATGCCGATTAACATGCCTCATCCCTGAAAAAGAAGGCGGATTCCTGAATAACAGGGCTGATGACAGAATAACAGGGCTAATGCCAGAATAACAGGGCTGATGCCAGAATAACAGGGCTGATGCCAGAATAACAGGGCTGATGACAGAATAACAGGGCTAATGCCAGAATAACAGGGCTGATGACAGAATAACAGGGCTGATGACAGAATAACAGGGCTAATGCCAGAATAACAGGGCTGATGCCAGAATAACAGGTCTGATGCCTGAGTAACAGGGCTGATGACAGAATAACAGGGCTGAAGCCAGAATAACAGGGCTGAAGCCAGAATAACAGGCCTTATGCCTGAGTAAGAGCTTTCAAGTACTGTCAGTTCACTACTGCATCAAAATCGAATTTCCATGTCCATCAAACAGTAAAATTGAATTACTTGGGTCACTTTGCATTATGTTGTTTGCCATTCATTTCACAAGCATCTGTTAGCTTATAAGCTAACACAGCCTGAAGAGTCTGGCTATCAAGGCACCTGTAAAGTCCTCCCTTCTAGGCAGCAAGGCTAACCCAGCTGTTTCAAATGACACCTATTCCCTGTATAGAGCACTACATTTCTCTAAAACAACACCCTATTCCCTGTGTAGTGCACTCATTTTCTCTAAAACAATACCTTATTCCCTGTGTAGAGCACTACATTTCTCTAAAACAACACCTTATTCCCTGTGTAGAGCACTACATTTCTCTAAAACAACACCTTATTCCCTGTGTAGAGCACTACATTTCTCTAAAACAACACCTTATTCCCTGTGTAGAGCACTACATTTCTCTAAAACAAAACCCTATTCCCTGTGTAGTGCACTAATTTTCTCTAAAACAACACCTTATTCTCTGTGTAGTGCACTAATTTTCTCTAAAACAACACCTTATTCCCTGTGTAGAGCACTACATTTCTCTAAAACAAAACCCTATTCCCTGTGTAGTGCACTAATTTTCTCTAAAACAACACCCTATTCCCTGTGTAGTGCACTCATTTTCTCTAAAACAATACCTTATTCCCTGTGTAGAGCACTACATTTCTCTAAAACAACACCTTATTCCCTGTGTAGAGCACTACATTTCTCTAAAACAACACCTTATTCCCTGTGTAGAGCACTACATTTCTCTAAAACAACACCTTATTCCCTGTGTAGAGCACTACATTTCTCTAAAACAAAACCCTATTCCCTGTGTAGTGCACTAATTTTCTCTAAAACAACACCCTATTCTCTGTGTAGTGCACTAATTTTCTCACAACCAACAACCTATTCCATGTGTAGTGCGCTAATTTTCTCTAAAACAACACCCTATTCCATGTGTAGTGCACTAATTTTCTCTAAAACAACACCCTATTCCATGTGTAGTGCACTCATTTTCTCTAAAACAACACCCAATGTGGCTACACTGTTACTCTTGTCAACAGTAGTGCAATAGCACATTATACAGCCAATGAGATGTAGCTTCTGTCTGCCAGTGTGATGACAGACTGTCTGCCAGTGTGATGACAGCTTCTGTCTGCCAGTGTGATGACAGCTTCTGTCTGCCAGTGTGATGACAGCTTCTGTCTGCCAGTGTGATGACAGACTGTCTGCCAGTGTGATGACAGACTGTCTGCCAGTGTGATGACAGCTTCTGTCTGCCAGTGTGAAGACAGCTTCTGTCTGCCAGTGTGAAGACAGACTGTCTGCCAGTGTGATGACAGACTGTCTGCCAGTGTGATGACAGACTGTCTGCCAGTGTGATGACAGCTTCTGTCTGCCAGTGTGAAGACAGCTTCTGTCTGCCAGTGTGAAGACAGACTGTCTGCCAGTGTGAAGACAGACTGTCTGCCAGTGTGATGACAGACTGTCTGCCAGTGTGACGACAGCATCTGTATCTTACTCTTCTATTCTCCCCATCTCCTCCACTCCTTCTCTCCCTCTCTCTTCCTCACCCTGTCTTCCCATCTCACCCCCACTGGGAGAACATTACCCAGGGGAGAACATTACTCAGGGTAGAACATTACCCAGGGTAGAACATTACCCATTGGAGAACATTACCCAGGGGAGAACATTACCCAGGGGAGAACATTACCCAGGGTAGAACATTACCAGAGTAGAACATTACCCAGGGTAGTGTAGCATGACTACTGCCTCTGCTCCTAACCTAACCACAATGTGCTACAGAGCCTGGTCTACCACGCTGGGAACACAGCTCCCGGACTACTTCTGACTAGCCCCTATGGTTCCTGGTCAAGAGTAGTGCACTAAACAGTGAACAGGGTGCCATTTGGAATGCATAGCCCTGGAGGATTCACACAGAAGATATGAGTTTTGCGAGGACCAAAGGGATTGATTGTGGTTAATATATGGAGAGTCAGTCCGACAAGATAATATTGAAATTAGGATATGATTAATAGTAAATTACATTTCGACATTTTCCCCACAGCTACTTCCACTTGAACTAGCATGTCACACATGGTCTGGGTCACTGCGTTACAATGTCAGTTGATATACAATCTTACAAACTGGGTGGTTCGAGCCCTGAATGCTGATTGGCTGACAGCCGTGCTAAAAATACATATTTTGTCATACCCGTGGTATACAATCTTACCAAAATTGTCTTAGACATAATTTTGTTAGTCCGGGAGCTGTGTTCACAGCGTGGTAGACCAGGCTCTGTAGCACATTGTGGTTGGGTTAGGAGCAGAGGCTTATTCCCTTCTGTTATGTACATCAGTGAAGATAAACTTAGCTTAGTGTCTAAGAAAATAGGTATTTTATTTTTTTGCTTTCTCTTTAACTTTCTACTCGTGTAAATAGATAATAGAATAGTGCCTTAATTATTGATTTGCATTTTATTTCGCTACCGTAAAATTAACAAATCGAGAAAAGCACAATTGAAATCTGGAGGGTAAATATTACCAAGATTGTCTTTGGCATCATTTTGTTTAGAATACCACAAGTACAATGCAATAAACAACCCTGACAGTGTGAAAAATGTTGTACAGTGAAGCATGAATGTATCCAAGATTCCTCCACCATTGTCTAAAACCGAAGAAAAGAGTAGAGAGAGACAAGGAGAATTACTACTATATTTCACATGTAACACACCACAGCGACAGGGCTTACCAACATGTAACACACCACAACGACAGGGCTTACCAACATGTAACACACAACAACGACAGGGCTTACCAACATGTAACACACCACAACGACAGGGCTTACCAACATGTAACACAACACAACGACAGGGCTTACCAACATGTGGAACACCACAACGACAGGGCTTACAAACATGGAACACACCACAACGACAGGGCTTACCAACATGGAACAAACACTACAACGACAGGGCTTACCAACATGTGGAACACCAAAACGACAGGGCTTACCAACATGGAACACACCACAACAACAGGGCTTACCAACATGTAACACACCACAACGACAGGGTTACCAACATGGAACACCACAACGACAGGGCTTACCAACATGGAACACACCACAACGACAGGGCTTACCAACATGTGGAACACCACAACGACAGGGCTTACCAACATGGAACACACCACAACGACAGGGCTTACCAACATGGACCAAACACTACAACGACAGGGCTTACCAACATGGAACACCACAACAACAGGGCTTACCAACATGGAAGAAACACCACAACGACAGGGCTTACCAACATGGAACACCACAACGACAGGGCCTACCAACATGGAACAAACACCACAACGACAGGGCTTACCAACATGGAACAAACACCACAACGACAGGGCTTACCAACATGGAACACCACAACAACAGGGCTTACCAACATGGAAGAAACACCACAATGACAGGGCTTACCAACATGTAACACACCACAACGACAGGGCTTACCAACATGTGGAACACCACAACGACAGGGCTTACCAACATGGAACACACCACAACGACAGGGCTTACCAACATGGAACAAACACTACAACGACAGGGCTTACCAACATGTGGAACACCACAACGACAGGGCTTACCAACATGGAACACACCACAACGACAGGGCTTACCAACATGTAACACACCACAACGACAGGGTTACCAACATGGAACACCACAACGACAGGGCTTACCAACATGGAACACACCACAACGACAGGGCTTACCAACATGTGGAACATCACGACGACAGGGCTTACCAACATGGAACACACCACAACGACAGGGCTTACCAACATGGACCAAACACTACAACGACAGGGCTTAAAAACATGGAACACCACAACAACAGGGCTTACCAACATGGAAGAAACACCACAACGACAGGGCTTACCAACATGGAACACCACAACGACAGGCCTTACCAACATGGAACACCACAACAACAGGGCTTACCAACATGGAAGAAACACCACAATGACAGGGCTTACAAACATGGAAGAAACACCACAACGACAGGGCTTACCAACATGGAACACACCACAACGACAGGGCTTACCAACATGGAACAAACACCACAACGACAGGGCTTACCAACATGTAACACCACAACGACAGGGCTTACCAACATGTAACACACCACAACGACAGGGCTTACCAACATGTAACACCACAACGACAGGGCTTACCAACATGTAACACACCACAACGACAGGGCTTACCAACATGGAACACCACAACAACAGGGCTTATCAACATGGAAGAAACACCACAATGACAGGGCTTACCAACATGGAAGAAACACCACAACGACAGGGCTTACCAACATGTAACACACCACAACGACAGGGCTTACCAACATGGAACAAACACCACAACGACAGGGCTTACCAACATGTAACACCACAACGACAGGGCTTACCAACATGTAACACACCACAACGACAGGGCTTACCAACATGTAACACACCACAACGACAGGGCTTACCAACATGGAAGAAACACCACAACGACAGGGCTTACCAACATGGAACACAACACAACGACAGGGCTTACCAACATGTGGAACACCACAACGACAGGGCTTACAAACATGGAACACACCACAACGACAGGGCTTACCAACATGGAACAAACACTACAACGACAGGGCTTACCAACATGTGGAACACCAAAACGACAGGGCTTACCAACATGGAACACACCACAACAACAGGGCTTACCAACATGTAACACACCACAACGACAGGGTTACCAACATGGAACACCACAACGACAGGGCTTACCAACATGGAACACACCACAACGACAGGGCTTACCAACATGTGGAACACCACAACGACAGGGCTTACCAACATGGAACACACCACAACGACAGGGCTTACCAACATGGACCAAACACTACAACGACAGGGCTTACCAACATGGAACACCACAACAACAGGGCTTACCAACATGGAAGAAACACCACAACGACAGGGCTTACCAACATGGAACACCACAACGACAGGGCCTACCAACATGGAACAAACACCACAACGACAGGGCTTACCAACATGGAACAAACACCACAACGACAGGGCTTACCAACATGGAACACCACAACAACAGGGCTTACCAACATGGAAGAAACACCACAATGACAGGGCTTACCAACATGTAACACACCACAACGACAGGGCTTACCAACATGTGGAACACCACAACGACAGGGCTTACCAACATGGAACACACCACAACGACAGGGCTTACCAACATGGAACAAACACTACAACGACAGGGCTTACCAACATGTGGAACACCACAACGACAGGGCTTACCAACATGGAACACACCACAACGACAGGGCTTACCAACATGTAACACACCACAACGACAGGGTTACCAACATGGAACACCACAACGACAGGGCTTACCAACATGGAACACACCACAACGACAGGGCTTACCAACATGTGGAACATCACGACGACAGGGCTTACCAACATGGAACACACCACAACGACAGGGCTTACCAACATGGACCAAACACTACAACGACAGGGCTTAAAAACATGGAACACCACAACAACAGGGCTTACCAACATGGAAGAAACACCACAACGACAGGGCTTACCAACATGGAACACCACAACGACAGGCCTTACCAACATGGAACACCACAACAACAGGGCTTACCAACATGGAAGAAACACCACAATGACAGGGCTTACAAACATGGAAGAAACACCACAACGACAGGGCTTACCAACATGGAACACACCACAACGACAGGGCTTACCAACATGGAACAAACACCACAACGACAGGGCTTACCAACATGTAACACCACAACGACAGGGCTTACCAACATGTAACACACCACAACGACAGGGCTTACCAAATGTAACACCACAACGACAGGGCTTACCAACATGTAACACACCACAACGACAGGGCTTACCAACATGGAACACCACAACAACAGGGCTTATCAACATGGAAGAAACACCACAATGACAGGGCTTACCAACATGGAAGAAACACCACAACGACAGGGCTTACCAACATGTAACACACCACAACGACAGGGCTTACCAACATGGAACAAACACCACAACGACAGGGCTTACCAACATGTAACACCACAACGACAGGGCTTACCAACATGTAACACACCACAACGACAGGGCTTACCAACATGTAACACACCACAACGACAGGGCTTACCAACATGGAAGAAACACCACAACGACAGGGCTTACCAACATGGAACAAACACCACAACGAAAGGGCTTACCCACATTTAACAAACACCACAATGACAGGGCTTTCCTAGGGCTTACCTAATTGTAACAAACACAACAATGACAGGGCTTACCAAAGCTGTTTTTCACGTCCCTCCTTAGACCACACAGCATGACTACAGAACAGTGCCTGGAGTGTTCTCAGAGCATCCAAAGAAAAATCAAAGAATCAGACACTGGTTGAGGTGTATCTATCAGAGTCCAGATGGCTACAGTATGTTTTCAGAGCCTCCAGTTGTATCGAGCAGAGTTTAGAGTACAGATCGTGCAACACAGTCTAAGTCAGTGTGAAGTTCCAGACACCCACTCCCTCCCGTCTTGTGCACCCTCTCCCTCGCGATCTCTCTCTCTCTCTCTCTCTCTCTCTCTCTCTCTCTCTCTCTCTCTCTCTCTCTCTCTCTCTCTCTCTCTCTCTCTCTCTCTCTCTCTCTCTCTCTCTCTCTCTCTCTCTCTCTCTCTCTCTCTCTCTCTCTCTCTCTCTCTCTCTCTCTCTCTCTCTCTCTCTCTCTCTCTCTCTCTCTCTCTCTCTCTCTCTCTCTCTCTCTCTCTCTCTCTCTCTCTCTCTCTCTCTCTCTCTCTCTCTCTCTCTCACCTCTCTCTCTCTCCCTCTCACTCTCTCTCTCTACCTGTCTCTCTTTCTCTCTCTCTCTCTCTCTCGTCTCTCTCCCTTCCTGTTCCTCTCTCTCGTCTCCCTCCCACCCTCCCTGTCTCTCTCTCTCAATTCAATTCAGGGGGCTTTTCTCTTTCTCACCCTCTCCAGCCGTACCATTCACCAGGAAGTAGTCCTGCTTCTATGGCTGCACCTCATCATCCCTTATCTTCTCCTCCCATGGACTAGAGGAGATTTATTCTCTCTCTTCATGTGACGCACAAGTCTCTCTCTCTCTCTCTCTCCCTCTCTCTCTCTCTCTCTCTCTCTCTCTCAACAACAGGCTGAAGTAGCTCCTTCACACTCACACCCTGGTTGATTTCAAGCAGATAGGTTTCAAGAAATGCTCCACTGCCTCTGCCACATAAAGGTTTCCAATGAGTACCATGTCTTCAAGTGTCATGAGACAGGTTCTCTCTCTCTTATATATATATATATATATATATATATATATATATATATATACAGTGGGGCAAAAAAGTATTTGTCAGATGAGAGAGGCCTGTAATTTTCATCACTGGTACACTTCAACTATGACAGACAAAATGAGAAGAAAAAAATCCAGAAAATCACATTGTTGGATTTTTAATGAATTTATTGCAAATTATGGTGGAAAATAAGTATAAAAAATAAGTACAAACAAGCAAGATTTCTGGCTCTCACAGACCTGTAACTTCTTCTTTAAGAGGCTCCTCTGTCCTCCACTCGTTACCTGTATTAATGGCACCTGTTTGAACTTGTTATCAGTATAAAATACACCTGTCCACAACCTCAAACAGTCACACTCCAAACTCCACTATGGCCAAGACCAAAGAGCTGTCAAAGGACACCAGAAACAAAATTGTAGACCTGCACCAGGCTGGGAAGACTGAATCTGCAATAGGTAAGCAGATTGGTTTGAAGAAATCAACTGTGGGAGCAATTATTAGGAAATGGAAGACATACAAGACCACTGATAATCTCCCTCGATCTGCTGCTCCACACAAGATTTCACCCCGTGGGGTCAAAATTATCACAAGAACTGTGAGCAAAAATCCCAGAACCACACGGGGGACCTAGAGAATGACCTGCAGAGAGCTGGGACCAAAGTAACAAAGCCTACCATCAGTAACACACTACGCCGCCAGGGACTCATATCCTGCAGTGCAGACGTGTCCCCCTGCTTAAGCCAGTACATGTCAGGCCCGTCTGAAGTTTGCTAGAGAGCATTTGGATGATCCAGAAGAAGATTGGGAGAATGTCATATGGTCAGATGAAACCAAAATATAACTTTTTGGTAAAAACTCAACTCGTCGTGTTTGGAGGACAAAGAATGCTGAATTGCATCCAAAGAACACCATACCTACTGTGAAGCATGGGGGTGGAAACATCATGCTTTGGAGCTGTTTTTCTGCAAAGGGACCAGGACGACTGATCCGTGTAAAGGAAAGAATGAATGGGGCCATGTATCGTGAGATTTTGAGTGAAAACCTCCTTCCATCAGCAAGGGCATTGAAGATGAAACGTGGCTGGGTCTTTCAGCATGACAATGATCCCAAACACACCATATATTCTGGTAGAGTGATATATATTCTGGTATATTGTTACATATTCTGGTATATTGGGATATATTATGGTATACTGGTATACATTCTGGTATATATTCTGGTATAATGGTATATAATCTGGTATATTGGTATATATTCTGGTATATTGGTATATATTCTGGTATACTGGTATATATTCTGGTATACTGGTATATATTATGGTATATTGATATATTGGTATACATTCTGGTATATATTCTGGTATAATGGTATATAATCTGGTATATTGGTATATATTATGGTATATTGATATATTGGTATACATTCTGGTATATATTCTGGTATAATGGTATATAATATGGTATACTGGTATATATTATGGTATATTGATATATTGGTATACATTCTGGTATATATTCTGGTATAATGGTATATAATCTGGTATATTGGTATAAATTCTGGTATACTGTATATATTATGGTATATTGATATATTGGTATACATTCTGGTATATATTCTGGTATACTGGTATAAATTCTGGTATACTGGTATACATTTTGGTATACTGGTATATATTATGGTATATTGATATATTGGTATACATTCTGGTATATATTCTGGTAGAATGGTATATAATCTGGTATATTGGTATATATTATGGTATATTGATATATTGGTATACATTCTGGTATATATTCTGGTATAATGGTATATAATCTGGTATACTGGTATATATTATGGTATATTGATATATTGGTATACATTCTGGTATATATTCTGGTATAATGGTATATAATCTGGTATACTGGTATATATTATGGTATATTGATATATTGGTATACATTCTGGTATATATTCTGGTATACTGGTATAAATTCTGGTATACTGGTATAAATTCTGGTATACTGGTATATATTATGGTATATTGATATATTGGTATACATTCTGGTATATATTCTGGTATAATGGTATATAATCTGGTATATTGGTATATATTATGGTATATTGATATATTGGTATATATTCTGGTATATATTCTGGTATAATGGTATATAATCTGGTATACTGGTATATATTATGGTATATTGATATATTGGTATACATTCTGGTATATAATCTGGTATAATGGTATATAATCTGGAATATTGGTATATATTCTGGTATAATGGTATATATTCTGGTATACTGGTATATATTATGGTATATTGATATATTGGTATACATTCTGGTATATATTCTGGTATACTGGTATAAATTCTGGTATACTGGTATAAATTATGGTATATTGATATATTGGTATACATTCTGGTATATATTCTGGTACACTGGTATAAATTCTGGTATACTGGTATATATTATGGTATATTGATATATTGGTATACATTCTGGTATATATTCTGGTATACTGGTATATATTCTGGTATAAATTCTGGTATGCTGGTATAAATTCTGGTATACTGGTATAAATTATGGTATATTGATATATTGGTATACATTCTGGTATATATTCTGGTATGCTGGTATAAATTCTGGTATGCTGGTATATATTATGGTATATTGATATATTGGTATACATTCTGGTATATATTCTGGTATACTGGTATATATTCTGGTATACTGGTATAAATTCTGGTATGCTGGTATAAATTCTGGTATACTGGTATATATTCTGGTATATTGGTATATTGGTATACATTCTGGTATATATTCTGGTATACTGGTATAAATTCTGGTATATTGACTAATTTGTTAAGAATTGTTGATGAGTAAAATTGAAACTGAATGACCAGTTAGAACAGGATGAGTCAGACCTGTAGAAGGCTGGATCAGTTAGAACAGGATGAGTCAGACCTGTAGAAGGCTGGACTAGTTAGAACAGGATGAGTAGACATGTAGAAGGCTGGACTAGTTAGAACAGGATGAGTAGACATGTAGAAGGCTGGACTAGTTAGAACAGGATGAGTAGACATGTAGAAGGCTGGACTAGTTAGAACAGGATGAGTCAGACCTGTAGAAGGCTGGACTAGTTAGAACAGGATGAGTTCAGACCTGTAGAAGGCTGGACTAGTTAGAACAGGATGAGTTCGGACCTGTAGAAGGCTGGACTAGTTAGAACAGGATGAGTCAGACCTGTAGAAGGCTGGATCAGTTAGAACAGGATGAGTCAGACCTGTAGAAGGCTGGATCAGTTAGAACAGGATGAGTCAGACCTGTAGAAGGCTGGACTAGTTAGAACAGGATGAGTTCAGACCTGTAGAAGGCTGGACTAGTTAGAACAGGATGAGTCAGACCTGTAGAAGGCTGGACCAGTTAGAACAGGATGAGTCAGACCTGTAGAAGGCTGGACTAGTTAGAACAGGATGAGTTCAGACCTGTAGAAGGCTGGACTAGTTAGAACATGATGAGTTCAGACCTGTAGAAGGCTGGACTAGTTAGAACAGGATGAGTCAGACCTGTAGAAGGCTGGACTAGTTAGAACAGGATGAGTCAGATCTGTAGAAGGCTGGATCAGTTAGAACAGGATAAGTCAGACCTGTAGAAGGCTGGACTAGTTAGAACAGGATGAGTCAGACCTGTAGAAGGCTGGACTAGTTAGAACAGGATAAGTCAGACCTGTAGAAGGCTGGACTAGTTAGAACAGGATGAGTCAGACCTGTAGAAGGCTGGACTAGTTAGAACAGGATGAGTCAGACCTGTAGAAGGCTGGACTAGTTAGAACAGGATGAGTTCAGACCTGTAGAAGGCTGGATCAGTTAGAGCAGGATGAGTCAGACCTGTAGAAGGCTGGACTAGTTAGAACAGGATGAGTTCAGACCTGTAGAAGGCTGGACTAGTTAGAACAGGATGAGTCAGACCTGTAGAAGGCTGGACTAGTTAGAACAGGATGAGTTCAGACCTGTAGAAGGCTGGATCAGTTAGAACAGGATGAGTTCAGACCTGTAGAAGGCTGGACTAGTTAGAACAGGATGAGTTCAGACCTGTAGAAGGCTGGATCAGTTAGAACAGGATGAGTTCAGACCTGTAGAAGGCTGGACCAGTTAGAACAGGATGAGTTCAGACCTGTAGAAGGCTGTATCAGTTAGAACAGGATGAGTTCAGACCTGTAGAAGGCTGGATCAGTTAGAACAGGATGAGTTCAGACCTGTAGAAGGCTGGACTAGTTAGAACAGGATGAGTTCAGAGCTGTAGAAGGCTGGACTAGTTAGAACAGGATGAGTTCAGACCTGTAGAAGGCTGGACTAGTTAGAGCAGGATGAGTCAGACCTGTAGAAGGCTGGACTAGTTAGAACAGGATGAGTCAGACCTGTAGAAGGCTGGACTAGTTAGAACAGGATGAGTCAGACCTGTAGAAGGCTGGACTAGTTAGAACAGGATGAGTTCAGAGCTGTAGAAGGCTGGATCAGTTAGAACAGGATGAGTCAGACCTGTAGAAGGCTGGACCAGTTAGAACAGGATGAGTTCAGAGCTGTAGAAGGCTGGATCAGTTAGAACAGGATGAGTTCAGAGCTGTAGAAGGCTGGACTAGTTAGAACAGGATGAGTTCAGACCTGTAGAAGGCTGGACTAGTTAGAACAGGATGAGTTCAGACCTGTAGAAGGCTGGATCAGTTAGAACAGGATGAGTTCAGACCTGTAGAAGGCTGGACCAGTTAGAACAGGATGAGTTCAGACCTGTAGAAGGCTGGACTAGTTAGAACAGGATGAGTTCAGACCTGTAGAAGGCTGGACCAGTTAGAACAGGATGAGTTCAGACCTGTAGAAGGCTGGACTAGTTAGAACAGGATGAGTCAGACCTGTAGAAGGCTGGACTAGTTAGAACAGGATGAGTTCAGACCTGTAGAAGGCTGGACTAGTTAGAACAGGATGAGTCAGACCTGTAGAAGGCTGGACTAGTTAGAACAGGATGAGTTCAGACCTGTAGAAGGCTGGATCAGTTAGAACAGGATGAGTTCAGACCTGTAGAAGGCTGGACTAGTTAGAACAGGATGAGTTCAGACCTGTAGAAGGCTGGATCAGTTAGAACAGGATGAGTCAGACCTGTAGAATGCTGGATCAGTTAGAACAGGATAAGTCAGACCTGTAGAAGGCACTGTAAAGCATTTTCCATACCAAGCGGTGATGCAGCCAGTCAAGATGCTCTCAATGGTGCCGCTGTAGAACTTTTGGAACCCATTTGAGGGCCCATACCAAATCTTTTCAGCCTCCTGAGGCGGGTTAACACTATTACAGAACATTGATGGTGACGCCATAATGACGTCATTGCAACCAGTTTTGCCCCCTGGGGAGTTTGCTTTCCTTCCTTCACGTACCTAAAAGATGATTCATTGGATAACTTACGTCTTCACTAAGGTGTCTATTAAAACCTGGAACAGGGACACGGGGTAAATAGTGATTATCTGAACGGTTCAATATGTTACCGTTGTAGATTGCACCCTAAGTGATATTCCATCACCATTGAAATGGAAAGAACCCTCTTCTTATGAGACAGAATAAAATGGCGTCATTGTAACTAGGTCATAGAGACAGCCCTTCTTTGAGGGGTTTCTTCTTATTTTCCTCATCTTATAGCCTTTCATCCTTCTTTGAGTGTGTGTGTGTGTGTGTGTGTGTGTGTGTGTGCGTGTGCGTGCTTGTGTGTGTGCGTTGGGCATCCTATACTTTAGTATCTCGCCACGGCAACAGCCATGAAAAGTGACTGGTGTAAGAAGTGTTCTTTTCCTTTATGGTGCTTGGTGAGTCTCTGGAGAGATTCTAATGAGTGACTCATCCGGATGGTTCTAAAGTGATGATGATGATGATGGCCTCAGAGGAACACTGCCCACACACATCAACATTCAGGGTCCAATTCATTAGTGAACACGTAGCAAAAACATGTTTTAAATTAAAATAAACAGAGGACAAATATTCTTCTATTTGGGGTCTCACAAACTGGGGTGGCAGGTAGCATAGTGGTTAGAGCGTTGGGCCAGTCGGCAGGTAGCATAGTGGTTAGAGCGTTGGGCCAGTCGGCAGGTAGCATAGTGGTTAGAGCGTTGGGCCAGTCGGCAGGTAGCATAGTGGTTAGAGCGTTGGGCCAGTCGGCAGGTAGCATAGTGGTTAGAGCATTGGGCCAGTCGGCAGGTAGCATAGTGGTTAGAGCGTTGGGCCAGTCGGCAGGTAGCATAGTGGTTAGAGCGTTGGGCCAGTCGGCAGGTAGCATAGTGGTTAGAGCGTTGGGCCAGTCGGCAGGTAGCATAGTGGTTAGAGAGTTGGGCCAGTCGGCAGGTAGCATAGTGGTTAGAGCGTTGGGCCAGTCGGCAGGTAGCATAGTGGTTAGAGCGTTGGGCCAGTCGGCAGGTAGCATAGTGGTTAGAGCGTTGGGCCAGTCGGCAGGTAGCATAGTGGTTAGAGCGTTGGGCCAGTCGGCAGGTAGCATAGTGGTTAGAGCATTGGGCCAGTAGGCAGGTAGCATAGTGGTTAGAGCGTTGGGCCAGTCGGCAGGTAGCATAGTGGTTAGAGAGTTGGGCCAGTCGGCGGGTAGCATAGTGGTTAGAGCGTTGGGCCAGTCGGCAGGTAGCATAGTGGTTAGAGCGTTGGGCCAGTCGGCAGGTAGCATAGTGGTTAGAGCGTTGGGCCAGTCGGCAGGTAGCATAGGGGTTAGAGCGTTGGGCCAGTCGGCAGGTAGCATAGTGGTTAGAGCGTTGGGCCAGTCGACAGGTAGCATAGTGGTTAGAGCATTGGGCCAGTCGGCAGGTAGCATAGTGGTTAGAGCATTGGGCCAGTCGGCAGGTAGCATAGTGGTTAGAGCGTTGGGCCAGTCGGCAGGTAGCATAGTGGTTAGCGCGTTGGGCCAGTCGGCAGGTAGCATAGTGGTTAGAGCGTTGGGCCAGTCGGCAGGTAGCATAGTGGTTAGAGCGTTGGGCCAGTCGGCAGGTAGCATAGTGGTTAGAGCATTGGGCCAGTCGGCAGGTAGCATAGTGGTTAGAGCGTTGGGCCAGTCGGCAGGTAGCATAGTGGTTAGAGAGTTGGGCCAGTCGGCAGGTAGCATAGTGGTTAGAGCGTTGGGCCAGTCGGCAGGTAGCATAGTGGTTAGAGCGTTGGGCCAGTCGGCAGGTAGCATAGTGGTTAGAGCTTTGGGCCAGTCGGCAGGTAGCATAGTGGTTAGAGCGTTGGGCCAGTCGGCAGGTAGCATAGTGGTTAGAGCTTTGGGCCAGTCGGCAGGTAGCATAGTGGTTAGAGTGTTGGGCCAGTAACCCAAAGGTTACTGGATCGAATCCCTGAGCTGACAAGGTCAAAATCTGTTGTTCTACCCCTGGACAAGGCAGTTAACCCACTGTTCCCCGGTAGGCCGTCATTGTAAATAATAATTTGTTCTTAACTGACTTGCCTAGTTAGGTTAAAAAATATGACCCAGTTAGCTTATGAGGCTAGAGCCAGTAGGCCAATAGGCTTCCCTGACCAGGAAGTCCTGACCCTTAACTTCAGAACACTGGGCATCACTAGAACTGGAAAGTGTTCCTTCCCTGACCATGTGACCTGACCCTTAACTTCAGAACACTGGGCATCACTAGAACTGGAAAGTGTTCCTTCCCTGACCATGTGACCTGACCCTTAACTTCAGAACACTGGGCATCACTAGAACTGGAAAGTGTTCCTTCCCTGACCATGTGACCTGACCCTTAACTTCAGAACACTGGGCATCACTAGAACTGGAAAGTGTTCCTTCCCTGACCATGTGACCTGACCCTTAACTTCAGAACAATGGATTTGGAAAGTATACCTTATACCTCTCACAATCGATCTTATCTTTAATTTCTGCATCTTTCTGTGTGGAGAGATTATGGAGTGACACAATATAGAAGAGCATCAACCTGCTAGCAAATGAATAAGGGGCTAAGAAATCCATTTAAAATACAACCAAGTAATGAATGACTGAATGGCTTCCAGACCATGATTGGCACCATGGAGTTCAATACATTCAACAGCTACTATAAAGCTATAAGGGATAAAAACGATTTTATTAAACGTCAAGCCAAGTCATTACAAAAAGCAAAACAAATCCTTCAACATAGTATTGTTCTGGTTCACTCTCCCTGCTGTTGCTGTTCACACACTGCACAAACACACACAAATAATGCACACTGCACACTACACACACAAATAATGCACACTGCACACTACACACACAAATAATGCACACTGCACACTACACACACAAATAATGCACACTGCACACTACACACACAAATAATGCACACTGCACAAACACACACAAATAATGCACACTGCACACTACACACACAAATAATGCACACTGCACAAACACACACAAATAATGCACACTGCACAAACACACACAAATAATGCACACTGCACACTACACACACAAATAATGCACACTGCACACTACACACACAAATAATGCACACTGCACACTACACACACAAATAATGCACACTGCACAAACACACACAAATAATGCACACTGCACACTACACACACAAATAATGCACACTGCACACTACACACACAAATAATGCACACTGCACACTACACACACAAATAATGCACACTGCACACTACACACACAAATAATGCACACTGCACACTACACACACAAATAATGCACACTGCACACTACACACACAAATAATGCACACTGCACAAACACACACAAATATTGCACACTGCACACTACACACACAAATAATGCACACTGCACACTACACACACAAATAATGCACACTGCACAAACACACACAAATAATGCACACTGCACACTACACACACAAATAATGCACACTGCACACTACACACATAAATAATGCACACTGCACAAACACACACAAATAATGCACACTGCACAAACACACACAAATAATGCACACTGCACACTACACACACAAATAATGCACACTACACACACAAATAATGCACACTGCACACTACACACACAAATAATGCACACTGCACAAACACACACAAATAATGCACACTGCACAAACACACAAATAATGCACACTGCACAAACACACACAAATAATGCACACTACACACACAAACAATGCACACTGCACACTACACACACAAATAATGCACACTGCACAAACACACACAAATAATGCACACTGCACACTACACACACAAATAATGCACACTACACAAACACACACAAATAATGCACACTGCACACTACACACACAAATAATGCACACTGCACAAACACACACAAATAATGCACACTGCACACACAAATAATGCACACTGCACACACAAATAATGCACACTGCACAAACACACACAAATAATGCACACTGCACACTACACACACAAATAATGCACACTACACACACAAAGCTCTCCTTTATCTAAGTGTCTTGCTACGAGACGTTGTGATATAGAGGAATAGCCATTAGAGAATCAGCGGGTTTCCCATAAGCTTCCACAATCACAGGCAGGCTGCTGCACTTGAAATGCAAATTGCTGTTTTCTCTCTCTCTCTCTCTCTCTCTCTCTCTCTCTCTCTCTCTCTCTCTCTCTCTCTCTCTCTCTCTCTCTCTCTCTCTCTCTCTCTCTCTCTCTCTCTCTCTCTCTCTCTCTCTCTCTCTCTCTCTCTCTCTCTCTCTCTCTCTCTCTCTCTCTCTCTCTCTCTCTCTCTCTCTCTCTCTCTCTCTCTCTCTCTCTCTCTCTCTCTCTCTCTCTCTCTCTCTCTCTCTCTCTCTCTCTCTCTCTCTCTCTCTCTCTCTCTCTCTCTCTCTCTCTCTCTCTCTCTCTCTCTCTCTCTCTCTCTCCAATTCAAAGGGCTTTATTGGCATGGGAAACATATGTGAACATTGCTGAAGCAAGTGAAATAGACAATAAACAAAAGTGAAATAAACAATACAAAATTAACAATAAACATTACAATCACAAAGGTTCCAAAATAATATAGGCACATCAAAAAGCAGTTCTCTCTCCCTCTATCTCTCTCTCTCCCAATCCCCCTCTGCCTCCCCCTCTGCCTCTCTCTCATCCCCTCTCTCTCCCAAATACCCTCTCTGCCTCTCTCTCATCCCCTCTCTCTCCCAATCCCCCCCCCTCTCTCTCTCTCTCTCATCCCCTCTCTCTCCCAATCCCCCCCTCTCTCTCTGCATGGAGCATGGTGTACATCTTTCATTCTCTCTCTCCTCTACACAAAGCCTTGACATAATGGGGCCACATAACAGCATAACAGCATAATGGGGCCACATAACAGCATCATTTGTAGTTTGTTTTGCTTAGTTGCCCTTGTTTTATCATTTTGGAGACAGTAGTAAACAGTAGTCTTATCGGCTGTGTACCGTACAACAGGTCAACGCCCTCTGAAAGGCAGGAGAGGAGACAGGATGAGGTGTAACTGATGTGGGATCTTAATTTGATCACCCTGTTGCAGGAGAACTTAAAGAGCCTTCGAAAGTCTAAAGTTTATCATTTGTAGGGGTTGAAAAATGTATCAACCGCTACAAAAAAAAAAAAGGTTGTCCATTAATTATAATCCACATAGCAATTGACATTTCCTGTTGCTGCAGGATTATTTTCCTGCTGTGTGAAACTGGCTCAAATTAAGATTTGACAACTGTAGACTTATTGAGGTTACTAGGTACTATTTGTCTACCTGTCTGTCTAGTAGTCTATTCTATTTGTCATATTGAACAGTGGTATGGATCAAAGATCAATACAAATCCCAATACAACAGGTCAAAACTAAATCAAATCCAATTTTATTGGTCAAATACACATATTTAGCAGGTGTTATTGCGGGTGTGGTTTAGTCCCATGGTCCTGAGCTTAGTGATGAGCTTTGAGGGCACTACGGTGTTGAACGCTGAGCTGTAGTCAATGAACAGCATTCTCACATAGATGTTGTTTTTGTCCAGATGGGAAAGGGCAGCGTGAAGTGCGATTGAAATTGAGTCATCTGTGGATCTGAGTGAGTCTAGATTTCCATATGGCCTACTTCATAAACAGATCAAAGCTATGCCTTAGGACAAGGTTTCAAAACAGGCAGCCTGCAGGCTAAAATAGGTGGTTTCATTTGGCCCCCCAAGTTTTCTGAGTAAACATAATTGTTTACTTTTTTTGTGTGTGGGATTTTCATTGTCGGACATAAACAACTCTAAAAAAACAGCAGGAAATCAGCTCCAAGTGATTTTAATTCAAGAAATCTTTTCCAAAGTATTCCCACGCTTTATAAAGAGACACGACATGATCGTATACAAATGAAAGCAAGGTTTGAAATGATTCAATTTTAGTCAAACATAATATCTTGGGGCTCCCGAATGGTGCAGCGGTCTAAGGCACTGCATCTCAGTGCTAGAGGTGTCACTAGAGACACCCTGGTTTGAATCCAGGCTGTATCACCACCAGCTGTGATTGGGAGTCCCATAGGGCGGTGTACAATTCGCCCAGCGTCGTCCGGTTTCGGCCGGGGTAGGCCGTCATTGCAAATAATAATTTGTTCTTAACTGACTTGCCTAGATAAATAAAGGTTAAAAAATGAAATAAATATATTTGGGCTTCTTGTGGTCAATGTGCAAACTACAAATAATTTGGAACTATGTTCCGGCCCCCCAACCATCTGCTCAAGAAAAAAATCAGATAGAAGATATGTCCTAGGGCCTACTTTATGAAAAGTAGTAGAGATAGAAGATATGTCCTAGGGCCTACTTTATGAAAAGTAGTAGAGATAGAAGATATGTCCTAGGGCCTACTTTATGAAAAGTATTAGAGATAGAAGATATGCCCTAGGCCCACCTGTTAACAGTATTAGAGATAAAATATATGCCCTAGGAGCTACTATATTAACAGTAGTAGAGATAGAAGATGTGCCCTAGGAGCTACTATATTAACAGTAGTAGAGATAGAAGTTATGCCCTAGGGCCTACTATATTAACAGTAGTAGAGATAGAAGATATGCCCTAGGAGCTACTATATTAACAGTATTAGAGATAGAAGATATGCCCTAGGGCCTACTATATTAACAGTAGTAGAGATAGAAGATATGCCCTAGGAGCTACTATATTAACAGTAGTAGAGATAGAAGATATGCCCTAGGGCCTACTATATTAACAGTATTAGAGATAGAAGATATGCCATAGGGCCTACTTTATGAACAGTAGTAGAGATAGAAGATATGACCTAGGGCCTACTATATTAACAGTAGTAGAGATAGAAGATATGCCCTAGGGCCTACTATAGTACTGTACTTCCGGCGCCGACAGAGATGGCCGCCTCGCTTCGCGTTCCTAGGAAACTATGCAGTTTTTTGTTTTTTTACGTGTTATTTCTTACATTAGTACCCCAGGTCATCTTAGGTTTCATTACATACAGTCGAGAAGAACTACTGAATATAAGATCAGCATCAACTCACCATCAGTACGACCAAGAATATGTTTTTCGCGACGCGGATCCTGTGTTCTGCCTTACAAACAGGACAACGGAGTGGATCCTATGCAGCGACCCAAAAAAACGACTCCGAAAGAGAGGGAAACGAGGCGGTCTTCTGGTCAGACTCCGGAGACGGGCACAGCGCGCACCACTCCCTAGCATTCTTCTTGCCAATGTCCAGTCTCTTGACAACAAGGTTGATGAAATCCGAGCAAGGGTAGCATTCCAGAGGGACGTCAGAGACTGTAACGTTCTTTGCTTCACGGAAACGTGGCTTACTGGAGAGACGCTATCCGAAGCGGTGCAGCCAACAGGTTTCTCCACGCATCACGCAGACAGGAAAAAACATCTTTCTGGTAAAAAGAGGGGCGGGGGCGTATGCCTTATGACTAACGTGACATGGTGCGATGAAAGAAACATACAGGAACTCAAATCCTTCTGTTCACCTGATTTAGAATTCCTCACAATCAAATGTAGACCGCATTATCTACCAAGAGAATTCTCTTCGATTATAATCACAGCCGTATATATCCCCCCCCAAGCAGACACATCGATGGCTCTGAACGAACTTTATTTAACTCTCTGCAAACTGGAAACAATTTATCCGGAGGCTGCATTCATTGTAGCTGGGGATTTTAACAAGGCTAATCTGAAAACAAGACTCCCCAAATTTTATCAGCATATCGATTGCGCAACCAGGGGAGGAAAGACCTTGGACCATTGTTACTCTAACTTCCGTGACGCATATAAGGCCCTGCCCCGCCCCCCTTTCGGAAAAGCTGACCACGACTCCATTTTGTTGATCCCTGCCTACAGACAGAAACTAAAACAAGAGGCTCCCACGCTGAGGTCTGTCCAACGCTGGTCCGACCAAGCTGACTCCACACTCCAAGACTGCTTCCATCACGTGGACTGGGAGATGTTTCGTATTGCGTCAGATAACAACATTGACGAATACGCTGATTCGGTGTGCGAGTTCATTAGAATGTGCGTTGAAGATGTCGTTCCCATAGCAACGATTAAAACATTCCCTAACCAGAAACCGTGGATTGATGGCAGCATTCGTGTGAAACTGAAAGCGCGAACCACTGCTTTTAATCAGGGCAAGGTGTCTGGTAACATGACCGAATACAAACAGTGCAGCTATTCCCTCCGCAAGGCTATCAAACAAGCTAAGCGCCAGTACAGAGACAAAGTAGAATCTCAATTCAACGGCTCAGACACAAGAGGCATGTGGCAGGGTCTACAGTCAATCACGGACTACAGGAAGAAACCCAGCCCAGTCACGGACCAGGATGTCTTGCTCCCAGGCAGACTAAATAACTTTTTTGCCCGCTTTGAGGACAATACAGTGCCACTGACACGGCCTGCAACGAAAACATGCGGTCTCTCCTTCACTGCAGCCGAGGTGAGTAAGACATTTAAACGTGTTAACCCTCGCAAGGCTGCAGGCCCAGATGGCATCCCCAGCCGCGCCCTCAGAGCATGCGCAGACCAGCTGGCCGGTGTGTTTACGGACATATTCAATCAATCCCTATACCAGTCTGCTGTTCCCACATGCTTCAAGAGGGCCACCATTGTTCCTGTTCCCAAGAAAGCTAAGGTAACTGAGCCAAATGACTACCGCCCCGTAGCACTCACATCCGTCATCATGAAGTGCTTTGAGAGACTAGTCAAGGACCATATCACCTCCACCCTACCTGACACCCTAGACCCACTCCAATTTGCTTACCGCCCAAATAGGTCCACAGACGATGCAATCTCAACCACACTGCACACTGCCCTAACCCATCTGGACAAGAGGAATACCTATGTGAGAATGCTGTTCATCGACTACAGCTCGGCATTCAACACCATAGTACCCTCCAAGCTCGTCATCAAGCTCGAGACCCTGGGTCTCGACCCCGCCCTGTGCAACTGGGTACTGGACTTCCTGACGGGCCGCCCCCAGGTGGTGAGGGTAGGCAACAACATCTCCTCCCCGCTGATCCTCAACACTGGGGCCCCACAAGGTTGCGTTCTGAGCCCTCTCCTGTACTCCCTGTTCACCCACGACTGCGTGGCCACGCACGCCTCCAACTCAATCATCAAGTTTGCGGACGACACAACAGTGGTAGGCTTGATTACCAACAACGATGAGACGGCCTACAGGGAGGAGGTGAGGGCCCTCGGAGTGTGGTGTCAGGAAAACAACCTCACACTCAACGTCAACAAAACTAAGGAGATGATTGTGGACTTCAGGAAACAGCAGAGGGAACACCCCCCTATCCACATCGATGGAACAGTAGTGGAGAGGGTAGCAAGTTTTAAGTTCCTCGGCATACACATCACAGACAAACTGAATTGGTCCACTCACACAGACAGCATCGTGAAGAAGGCGCAGCAGCGCCTCTTCAACCTCAGGAGGCTGAAGAAATTCGGCTTGTCACCAAAAGCACTCACAAACTTCTACAGATGCACAATCGAGAGCATCCTGGCGGGCTGTATCACCGCCTGGTATGGCAACTGCACCGCCCTCAACCGTAAGGCTCTCCAGAGGGTAGTGAGGTCTGCACAACGCATCACCGGGGGCAAACTACCTGCCCTCCAGGACACCTACACCACCCGATGTCACAGGAAGGCCATAAAGATCATCAAGGACATCAACCACCCGAGCCACTGCCTGTTCACCCCGCTATCATCCAGAAGGCGAGGTCAGTACAGGTGCATCAAAGCTGGGACCGAGAGACTGAAAAACAGCTTCTATCTCAAGGCCATCAGACTGTTAAACAGCCACCACTAACACTGAGTGGCTGCTGCCAACACACTGACACTGACTCAACTCCAGCCACTTTAATAATGGGAATTGATGGGAAATGATGTAAATATATCACTAGCCACTTTAAACAATGCTACCTTATATAAATGTTACTTACCCTACATTATTCATCTCATATGCATACGTATATACTGTACTCTATATCATCGACGGTATCCTTATGTAATACATGTATCACTAGCCACTTTATACTATACTATGCCACTTTGTTTACATACTCATCTCATTTGTACATACTGTACCCGATACCATCTACTGTATCTTGCCTATGCTGCTCTGTACCATCACTCGTTCATATATCCTTATGTACATATTCTTTATCCCCTTACACTGTGTACAAGACAGTAGTTTTGGAATTGTTAGTTAGATTACTTGTTATTACTGCATTGTCGGAACTAGAAGCACAAGCATTTCGCTACACTCGCATTAACATCTGCTAACCATGTGTATGTGACAAATCAAATTTGATTTGATTTGATTTGATTTGATTTGATATTAACAGTAGTAGAGATAGAAGATATGCCCTAAGGCCTACTATATTAACAGTATTGGAGATAAAAGCTATGCCCTAGGGCCTACTATTTTAACAGTAGTAGGGATAGAAGATATGCCCTAGGGGCTACTATATTAACAGTATTAGAGAGAAAAGCTATGGCCTAGGGGCAGGGGTATTCAACTCTGACCCTACGAGGTCTGAAGTCTGCTGGTTTTCTGTTCTACCTGATAATTAATTGCACACACACACCTGGTGTCCCAGATCTAAATCAGTCCCTGATTACAAGGAAACAATGAAAAACTATAGTGGAACTGGCTTGGAGGTCCAGAGTTGAGTTCGAGGGCCCTAGGGCCTACTTTTTTTCATACTTACCATTCATCTCCACAGCCCGTCTAGAATACCTGTCTGTGTGGGATTAGTCTTAAATTACCGCTGTCATGTTTTGAGATGGGCAACCTGTTTCCTTCTACAGTAACACCTCACATGGATGCACGCACACACACTCACTCATATTACCTTGACAGATTAATTATCTCACTCTCTTCGCTCAATTGGGGCGGCAGGTAGCCTAGTGGTTAGAGGCAGGTAGCCTAGTGGTTAGAGGCAGGTAGCCTAGTGGTTAGAGGCAGGTAGCCTAATGGTTAGAGGCAGGTAGCCTAGTGGTTAGAGGCAGGTAGCCTGGTGGTTAGAGGCAGGTAGCCTAGTGGTTAGAGGCAGGTAGCCTAGTGGTTAGAGGCAGGTAGCCTAGTGGTTAGAGGCAGGTAGCCTAATGGTTAGAGCGTTGGGATAGAAACTGAAAGGTTGCTAGATCAAATCCTCAAGCTGACAAGGTAAAAATCTGTCGTTCTGCCCATTTAACAAGGTAGTTAACCCACTGTTCCTAGGCCATCATTGTAAATAAGAATTTGTTCCTAACTAACTTGTCTAGATAAATAAAGGATACAACTTCTATTTTTAAAACATTGTCTGGCTGATATGACAACGCTATAGAAGTGATGATGTACTGTACTTTCAAAGGTGCTCAAATATAGTTTGGGTAATGGAATTTAAATATTTGACCTTGCTTATGCCAGATTCTTTGGAAGGAATTAGATAAATGAACAAAGACAGACCCCATGCACTCCCAAACGCAGTAGAGCTGTGCTCTGGTTCCAAGCCTCCCCTGTACACTCTATGATATGCATAGGACTGCTAATAATCTAGTAATCTCTTGTGATAAGAGAACACATGATACAAAACACATTTGCATTGCAAAGAGGAGTACGGACAGCATAGTATCTGCTTGTTGGGCTTGTACTGACCACGAAAAACTGATACATTTTTTTTATTGTTATTTTTTAAGTCAGGAACACATGGTTCAAAAAAAAAAAACTTGAGATTTTACTGCATACCTCAATTGCTAGGCCTACCAAGATGTGATTGACGTAAGCATGCCATGTGTCTACGGTGTAACTATGATACATCTAACTGAGAAATGAGTTGGCAAAAGGAGATAAGAGTAATGAATTAAAGATCTGAAAGACTTGGTTTCGTAAAGTTCATGCTCTGATCGGATTCAATGCAGCAAGGCTTGACTGATTTAAGTCTTGCACCATCCTCTGAAAATGCCTTGTATGCTCTCATCAAGGCATGTCATCACACCCCGTTGTAGGATTCTCATAGATGGATTATAATAAGCGTTGCATAGCCACCAATAGCCTGTAGCGGGTGATTGGGTGAAAATCAAGAGCTCAACAAGTTTTGGAACTTGTTCTTTAAGTCAGAGGCGTAAAGTACTTGAGTAAAAATACCTTGAAGTACTACTTAAGAAGTGTCTTGGGGAATCTGTACTTTAGTATTTATATATATATTTTTTACAACTTTTACTTTTACTTCACTACATTCTTAAAAAATATATATGTACTTTTTACATACATTTTCCATGACACCCAAAAGTACTTGTTACATTTCGAAAATCCAGGACAGCAATATGGTCCAATGAATGCACCCATCAATATAACACATTCTCAGCCCTACAGTCTCTGATCTGGCGGACTCACTAAACACTAAAAATGCATTTCTAAAGGATGTCTGAGAGTTGGAGTGTTCCCTTGCCTGTCCATAAATAAAAAATGTAATCAAAATTGTGCCGTCTGGTTAGTTTAATCTAAGAAATTTGATGTATAGCATTTACGTTTACTTTGTACTTTTACTCAAGTATGATAATTGAGTACTTTTTCCACCACGGTCCTTCAGTACATTTAAAAGCAGATATTTTTTTAGAATTTTACTGAGTGACTTTTCCTTGTGTCACGTTCTATTAACTATCTTTACTCTTACTCAAGTAGAATTTTACTGGGTGACTTTTCCTTGTGTCACGTTCTATTAACTATCTTTACTCTTACTCAAGTAGAATTTTACTGGGTGACTTTTCCTTGTGTCACGTTCTATTAACTATCTTTACTCTTACTCAAGTAGAATTTTACTGAGTGACTTTTCCTTGTGTCACGTTCTATTAACTATCTTTACTCTTACTCAAGTAGAATTTTACTGAGTGACTTTTCCTTGTGTCACGTTCTATTAAATATCTTTACTCTTACTCAAGTAGAATTTTACTGAGTGACTTTTCCTTGTGTCACGTTCTATTAAATATCTTTACTCTTACTCAAGTAGAATTTTACTGAGTGACTTTTCCTTGTGTCACGTTCTATTAAATATCTTTACTCTTACTCAAGTATAACCATTGGGTACTTTTTCCACTGCTGCTCGATATAGCTTCTAATTCTGGGGAGGTTGTACGCAGCAACTGGTCTCAGTCTATACCTGTTAACAGTAGCATTACTCTCTCTCCCTCTCTCCCTCTCTCCCTCTCTCCCTCTCTCCCTCCCTCCCTCTCCAAAGTAAAACAGCTCCAGTCTCTTTCAAATAGTTGCATTTAACAACAGTTGTTCCTCTTCCTTGTGATTTGTGACATAAAACAAGCTGTGGTTCAGTGCTCATCGTCAACAGATGCCCCTTTCAAAATATGGCTTTAAAGCAATTAATTGATGTCTCTTTAAGAGAGACATTTTCACACAGCTTAAACAATAAATAGTGCCAGTAAAAGTCCATTGAATGAATCCCAAACTGACTCAACTGGTTCACAAGATGTAATAGGAGGGAGGAACCACTCTGTACCTGTAATTAGAGTCTGCTGTGTTGAGATTAAAGATCAATTTACTGCCCTCCCAGTTGTAATGGTCTGGACCCAGATGGCCTGAATGTGGTGAGAGGCCTCATCATTCCACTTCACCACACCTTAATAGGATATACTGCAGCAGTCCATTGTTCTATAACAGCCCATTGTTCTATAGCAGTCCATTGTTCTATAACAGTCCATTGTTCTATAACAGTCCATTGTTCTATAACAGTCTATTGTTCTATAACAGTCCATTGTTCGATAACAGTCCATTGTTCTATAGCAGTCTATTGTTCTATAACAGTTCAGTGTTCTATAGCAGTCCATTGTTCTATAACAGTCCATTGTTCTATAGCAGTCCATTGTTCTATAACAGTCCATTGTTCTATAACAGTCCATTGTTCTATAGCAGTCCACTGTTCTATAACAGTCCATTGTTCTATAACAGTCCATTGTTCTATAACAGTCCATTGCTCTATAGCAGTCCATTGTTCTATAACAGTCCATTGTTCTATAACAGTCCATTGTTCTATAACAGTCCATTGTTCTATAGCAGTCCACTGTTCTATAACAGTCCATTGTTCTATAACAGTCCATTGTTCTATAACAGTCCATTGTTCTATAACAGTCCATTGTTCTATAGCAGTCCACTGTTCTATAACAGTCTATTGTTCTATAACAGTCCATTGTTCTATAACAGTCCATTGTTCTATAACAGTCCATTGTTCTATAGCAGTCCACTGTTCTATAACAGTCCATTGTTCTATAACAGTCCATTGTTCTATAGCAGTCCATTGTTCTATAACAGTCCATTGCTCTATAGCAGTCCATTGTTCTATAACAGTCCATTGTTCTATAACAGTCCATTGTTCTATAACAGTCTATTGTTCTATAACAGTCCATTGTTCTATAACAGCCCATTGTTCTATAGCAGTCCATTGTTCTATAACAGTCCATTGCTCTATAGCAGTCCATTGTTCTATAACAGTCCATTGTTCTATAGCAGTCCATTGTTCTATAGCAGTCCATTGTTCTATAGCAGTCTATTGTTCTATAGCAGTCCATTGTTCTATAACAGTCCATTGTTCTATAACAGTCCATTGTTCTATAGCAGTCCATTGTTCTATAACAGTCCATTGCTCTATAGCAGTCCATTGTTCTATAACAGTCCATTGTTCTATAGCAGTCCATTGTTCTATAGCAGTCCATTGTTCTATAACAGTCCATTGTTCTATAGCAATCCATTGTTCTATAACAGTCCATTGTTCTATAGCAATCCATTGTTCTATAACAGTCCATTGTTCTATAACAGTCCATTGCTCTATAACAGTCCATTGCTCTATAGCAGTCCATTGTTCTATAACAGTCCATTGTTCTATAACAGTCCATTGCTCTATAACAGTCCATTGCTCTATAGCAGTCCATTGTTCTATAACAGTCCATTGCTCTATAGCAGTCCATTGTTCTATAGCAGTCCATTGTTCTATAACAGTCCATTGCTCTATAGCAGTCCATTGTTCTATAACAGTCCATTGCTCTATAGCAGTCCATTGTTCTATAGCAGTCCATTGTTCTATAGCAGTCCATTGTTCTATAACAGTCCATTGCTCTATAGCAGTCCATTGTTCTATAACAGTCCATTGCTCTATAGCAGTCCATTGTTCTATAGCAGTCCATTGTTATATAGCAGTCCATTGTTCTATAGCAGTCCATTGTTCTATAGCAATCCATTGTTCTATAACAGTCAATTGTTCTATAGCAGTCCATTGTTCTATAACAGTCCATTGTTCTATAACAGTCCATTGTTCTATAACAGTCTATTGTTCTATAACAGTCCATTGTTCTATAGCAGTCCATTGTTCTATAACAGTCCATTGTTCTATAACAGTCCATTGTTCTATAGCAGTCCATTGTTCTATAACAGTCCATTGTTCTATAACAGTCCATTGTTCTATAGCAGTCCATTGTTCTATAACAGTCCATTGTTCTATAACAGTCCATTGTTCTATAACAGTCCATTGTTCTATAACAGTCCATTGCTCTATAACAGTCCATTGCTCTATAGCAGTCCATTGTTCTATAACAGTCCATTGCTCTATAGCAGTCCATTGTTCTATAGCAGTCCATTGTTCTATAACAGTCCATTGCTCTATAGCAGTCCATTGTTCTATAACAGTCCATTGCTCTATAGCAGTCCATTGTTCTATAGCAGTCCATTGTTCTATAGCAGTCCATTGTTCTATAACAGTCCATTGCTCTATAGCAGTCCATTGCTCTATAACAGTCCATTGTTCTATAACAGTCCATTGTTCTATAGCAATCCATTGTTCTATAGCAGTCCATTGTTCTATAACAGTCTATTGTTCTATAACAGTCCATTGTTCTATAACAGTCCATTGTTCTATAACAGTCCATTGTTCTATAACAGTCCATTGTTCTATAGCAGTCCATTGCCCTGTTTAACTGTAAAGCTCACTGTACCATAGAATAGGTCAATGTCTTGAGTTGTGGTAGGGCAGGTTATAGAATGGGTAGCCGTTACCCATAGACATATAACAAATATACTATAGACTGTAATAGATTACATAGATAGACAACAATATAGAGATAGTTATAGATTATTATTACAGAGATAGACAACAATATAGAGATATTTATAGATGATATAGATAGACAACAATATAGAGAGAGTTATAGATTATTATTACAGAGATAGACAACAATATAGAGAGAGTTATAGATTATTATTACAGAGATAGACAACAATATTTAGATAGTTATAGATTATTATTACAGAGATAGACAACAATATAGAGAGAGTTATAGATTATTATTACAGAGATAGACAACAATATAGAGATATTTATAGATTATATAGATAGACAACAATATAGAGAGAGTTATAGATTATTATTACAGAGATAGACAACAATATAGAGAGAGTTATAGATTATTATTACAGAGATAGACAACAATATAGAGATATTTATAGATTATATAGATAGACAACAATATAGAGAGAGTTATAGATTATTATTACAGAGATAGACAACAATATAGAGATATTTATAGATTATATAGATAGACAACAATATAGAGAGAGTTATAGATTATTATTACAGAGATAGACAACAATATAGAGATATTTATAGATTATGTAGATAGACAACAATATTTAGATAGTTATAGATTATTATTACAGAGATAGACAACAATATATAGATAGATAGTTATATATTATTATAGAGATAGACACCAATATAGAGATAGATAGTAACATATTATTATAGAGCTAGACAACAATATATAGATAGATAGTAACAGATTATTATAGAGATAGACAACAATATAGACAGATAGTTATAGATTATTTTTATAGAGATAGATAACAATATAGAGATAGATAGTTCTAGATTATTATTATAGAAATAGACAACAATATAGAGATAGATAGTTCTAGATTATTTGTATAGAGATAGATAACAATATAAAGATAGATAGTTCTAGATTATTCAAATACATTTACCTCCCTCCCAGTTGTAATGGTCTGGACCCAGATGGACGACGCGATGCGGAGTGCCTAGATACAGCCTTTAATATACCACGGCTAAGGGCTGTTCTTATGCACGACGCAACGGGGAGTGCCTAGATACAGCCCTTAATATACCACGGCTAAGGGCTGTTCTTAAGCACGACGCAACGGGGAGTGCCTGGATACAGCCCATAATATACCACGGCTAAGGGCTGTTCTTAAGTACGACGCAACGGGGAGTGCCTGGATACAGCCCATAATATACCACGGCTAAGGGCTGTTCTTAAGCACGACGCAACGGGGAGCGCCTGGATACAGCCCTTAGCCGTGGTATATTGGCCATTTATTCTTACTGCTTTAATTACTTTGGTAACCAGTTTCTAATAGCAATAAGACACCTTGGGGGTTTGTGGTATATGGCCAATATATCACGGCTAAGGGCTGTGTCCAGGACCATTGTGTCGTGCTTAAGAACAGCCCTTAGCCGTGGTATATTGGCCATATACCACAAACCCCTGAGGTGCCTTATTGCTATTATAAACTGGTTACCAATGTAATTAGAGCAGTACAAATAACATTTTTATCATACCCGTGGCTGTCAGCCAATCAACATTCAGGGCTCGAACCACCCAGTTTATAATCTATGTTATATCATTAGACGATGTGACATTCTGTTCCTCAACATATCCAACACTAGCCTTTTTGACAATGAAAGGGAACAGGGAAAATGGGGATACCGAGGCAATTGCACAACTCTGAAGACCATAGGTGCTGGCAAGACAGCCGCATTACATGCATGAACGGGTTAACTGATAATGACGACTCTTTCAGAAGAAACGTACTAGTTTGACATTAAACACAGTAGGCGGTATGGTACATCTCTCTTGCTGTTAGTACATTTGTTTTGCCCATCTGACCATTTTTTTTATTTTTTTTTTATTTCACCTTTATTTAACCAGGTAGGCTAGTTGAGAACAAGTTCTCATTTGCAACTGCGACCTGGCCAAGATAAAGCATAGCAGTGTGAACAGACAACACAGAGTTACACATGGAGTAAACTATTAACAAGTCAATAACACAGTAGAAAAAAAGGGGAGTCTATATACAATGTGTGCAAAAGGCATGAGGAGGTAGGCGAATAATTACAATTTTGCAGATTAATACAGGCCACAGGCGAGTACTGTACCGTACAGAGATCCAAACACTTCAAAGAATGTCCCCGGCACCTCTTCCTTTCAAGCCCTTCACGGCACAGCTCCTCAGCTCTCAGCTGGGAGTAGGCAGCCCGCTGAGACACAGTACACGGAATGAAACTCGTGTAGGTTTCACTCTTTATCTGCAAACACTTTATCAGAGAGAAGCAGCCAGAGGAAACTTCTCCTGCCATATCCTCATTCTATCCTCTCAGAGAATACGTAATACAGTCTAACGATGAGGTGAGCAGAGTCAGGTTTTAACTCTTATTATTTAACCAGATAAGTCCGTCAAGAAGAAATTCTTATTTTACAATGACGGCCTACCCCACCCAAACCCTCCCCTACCCCATCCAAACCCTCTCCTACCACGGCCAAACCCTCCCCTACCACGGCCAAACCCTCCCCTACCCCACCCAAACCCTCCCCTACCCCACCCAAACCCTCCCCTACCACGGCCAAACCCTCCCCTACCACGGCCAAACCCTCTCCTACCCTGGCCAAACCCTCCCCTACCACGGCCAAACCCTCCCCTACCCTGGCCAAACCCTCCCCTACCCTGGCCAAACCCTCTCCTACCCTGGCCAAACCCTCCCCTACCACGGCCAAACCCTCCCCTACCACGGCCAAACCCTCCCCTACCACGGCCAAACCCTCCCCTACCACGGCCAAACCCTCCCCTACCACGGCCAAACCCTCCCCTACCACGGCCAAACCCTCTCCTACCCTGGCCAAACCCTCCCCTACCACGGCCAAACCCTCCCCTACAACGGCCAAACCCTCCCCTACCACGGCCAAACCCTCCCCTACCACGGTCAAACCCTCCCCTACCCTGGCCAAACCCTCTCCTACCCTGGCCAAACCCTCTCCTACCACGGCCAAACCCTCCCCTACCACGGCCAAACCCTCCCCTACCCTGGCCAAACCCTCTCCTACCCTGGCCAAACCCTCCCCTACCACGGCCAAACCCTCTCCTACCACGGCCAAACCCTCCCCTACCCTGGCCAAACCCTCTCCTACCCTGGCCAAACCCTCTCCTACCACGGCCAAACGCTCTCCTACCCTGGCCAAACCCTCCCCTACCACGGCCAAACCCTCTTCTACCACGGCCAAACCCTCCCCTACCACGGCCAAACCCTCCCCTACCCCACCCAAACCCTCTCCTACCACGGCCAAACCCTCCCCTACCACGGCCAAACCCTCCCCTACCACGGCCAAACCCTCCCCTACCCCGGCCAAACCCTCCCCTACCACGGCCAAACCCTCCCCTACCCCACCCAAACCCTCTCCTACCACGGCCAAACCCTCCCCTACCACGGCCAAACCCTCCCCTACCATGGCCAAACCCTCCCCTACCACGGCCAAACCCTCCCCTACCACGGCCAAACCCTCCCCTACCCCGGCCAAACCTCTCCTACCCTGGCCAAACCCTCTCCTACCCTGGCCAAACCCTCTCCTACCACGGCCAAACCCTCCCCTACCACGGCCAAACCCTCCCCTACCCTGGCCAAACCCTCTCCTACCCTGGCCAAACCCTCCCCTACCACGGCCAAACCCTCCCCTACCACGGCCAAACCCTCCCCTACCCCGGCCAAACCTCCCCTACCCTGGCCAAACCCTCTCCTACCCTGGCCAAACCCTCTCCTACCACGGCCAAACCCTCCCCTACCACGGCCAAACCCTCCCCTACCCTGGCCAAACCCTCTCCTACCCTGGCCAAACCCTCCCCTACCACGGCCAAACCCTCTCCTACCACGGCCAAACCCTCCCCTACCCTGGCCAAACCCTCTCCTACCCTGGCCAAACCCTCTCCTACCACGGCCAAACGCTCTCCTACCCTGGCCAAACCCTCCCCTACCACGGCCAAACCCTCTTCTACCACGGCCAAACCCTCCCCTACCACGGCCAAACCCTCCCCTACCCCACCCAAACCCTCTCCTACCACGGCCAAACCCTCCCCTACCACGGCCAAACCCTCCCCTACCACGGCCAAACCCTCCCCTACAACGGTCAAACCCTCCCCTACCACGGCCAAACCCTCCCCTACCACGGCCAAACCCTCCCTTACCCTGGCCAAACCCTCTCCTACCCTGGCCAAACCCTCCCCTACCACGGCCAAACCCTCCCCTACCACGGCCAAACCCTCCCCTACCCCACCCAAACCCTCTCCTACCACGGCCAAACCCTCCCCTACCACGGCCAAACCCTCCCCTACCACGGCCAAACCCTCCCCTACCACGGCCAAACCCTCCCCTACCACGGCCAAACCCTCCCCTACCACGGCCAAACCCTCCCCTACCCCGGCCAAACCTCCCCTACCCTGGCCAAACCCTCCCCAACCCTGGCCAAACCCTCCCCTACCACGGCCAAACCCTCCCCTACAACGGCCAAACCCTCCCCTACCACGGCCAAACCCTCCCCTACCACGGCCAAACCCTCCCCTACCACGGCCAAACCCTCCCCTACCCTGGCCAAACCCTCTCCTTCCCTGGCCAAACCCTCCCCTACCACGGCCAAACCCTCCCTACTCCGGCCAAACCCTACCCTACCCCGGCCAAACCCTCCACTAACCCGGCAGACCTAGCCTGGCAGAGTGTAACCAGCCCTAAAGAGGCAGGCCTAGCATGGCAGACTGTAATCAGCCCTAAAGAGGCAGGCCTAGCCTTGCAGAGTGTAATCAGCCCTAAAGAGGCAGGCCTAGCCTGGCAGAGTGTAACCAGCCCTAAAAAGGCAGACCTAGCCTGGCAGAGTGTAACCAGCCCTAAAAAGGCAGACCTAGCCTGGCAGTGTTCAACTACAGAAATGCACATCATGGGGGACACAGAGACCTAAAACATATTCAGATGTCATTTAGGGACACAATGACACAGTTCCATGTAACACCAGCAGCACTGTTAAAACACCATTAACCATCATTAGGAAGTCAATATAAACACATTAGGCAGTACTTCCACTAGAACAGGCAGAGTAGTTAAAGCAGAGAGAAATAAGACATTTGGGGTTGTTGCATAAATCAATGCGTCACTGTCAGCCTGTTTCTGAATGGCACCAACTATGACATTTTACTTGTAAAAATAAAAAAAACAGTGGCATTATTTATCTGAAGCTGATTCCTACTCCGATAGGTGATAGGTGATGTGTGAATGCTACTTGGAACAATAATGCACATGTTTTGGGAATATCCTGTGGTGTCCCAGTTCTGGTCACATTGTAGATTTCCTTACAAAAATTATGGGTTTCCTTGTGGCCAAAGATCCACATTGTTGTTGTTGTTGTTGAAGGATGACTCTTCATTTGTATTGCAACTGGTTTAGAAAACGTATCATTAATGCAGGTTTAACAGCAGCAAAAAAAAAAAAAAAATTGTTATCCTTAGTGCTTGAATTAACCCCTTCAATCCTCTCGTCTCAAACATGGTTATCATATGTTCAAGATATTGTTCGTATAGAGCGATCAGTCACAAAAAAACTATAACTGTAAACGTTTATGTTACTAGCAAAATTACTGTAATTGGATTACAGATATATATATATTTTAAACTACAGATGATTACTTCTAGGATTACTTTTAAATTCAGAAAGGATGTTTTGGCAAAACACATATTTATGACACCTTTCTGTTTTCTCAATGACATTCAAATCAGCATTGAACAAAGGCGGAAATGTAAGTTTGTTCCACCTGAGCGAGTCTGACCCAATGGTCTCACCACAAGCCAGAGACCAGCCAGAGACCAGCCAGAGACAAGCCAGAGACCAGCCAGAGACCAGCCAGAGACCAGCCAGAGACCAGCCAGAGACAAGCCAGAGACCAGCCAGAGACAAGCTAGAGACCAGCCAGAGACCAGCCAGAGACAAGCCAGAGACCAGCCAGAGACAAGCCAGAGACCAGCCAGAGACAAGCCAGAGACCAGCCAGAGACCAGCCAGAGACCAGCCAGAGACCAGCCAGAGACAAGCCAGAGACCAGCCAGAGACCAGCCAGAGACAAGCCAGAGACCAGCCAGAGACCAGCCAGAGACCAGCCAGAGACAAGCCAGATATCACATTGATGTGAATCACACCGTTGCTCTCTCATTTAGTTATATGCGCCTTACGGATTGTGGTTGTTATGGATGGCTGTTCACAAATATAACGCTATAAGTATATTTTAACCCAATAATGGTTGAATTCAATAAGTATAAACTGCCTGTCAATCATTGTTTATGCAACCAGCAGACAGCCAATGAAAAATGCTCTCTTGCAACAGCTGCATAGACATAGTGTGGATCCCAGTCTCTATAGAATAAGAGTTTCAGGGAGTTCCTCCCTTCAAAACTCCTCCATAGTATTGTGCTCCACATTTTTACCAGGTATATTGACTGAGAACACATTCTCATTTACAGCAACACGCTGGGGAATGGTTACAGGAGAGAGGAGGGGGACAAATGAGCCAATTGTAAAATGGGGATTATTAGGTGACCATGATGGTTTGAGG
Organism: Oncorhynchus mykiss; assembly: GCF_057628025.1. NCBI lineage: Eukaryota > Metazoa > Chordata > Actinopteri > Salmoniformes > Salmonidae > Oncorhynchus > Oncorhynchus mykiss. The sequence goes on from NC_143028.1 coordinate 76,307,838, forward strand.
GTCAGATTGGGAATTTAGCTAGGACACCAGGGTTAACAACCATACTCTTATAATAAGTGCCATGGGATCTTTAATGACCTCAGAGAGTCAGGACACCCGTTTAACATCCCATCCAAAAGACCAACACCCTCCACAAGGCAGTGTCCCCAATCACTGCACTGAGGTATTGGGATATTTTTTAGACCAGAGGAAAGAGTACCTCCTAGTGGCCCTCCAACACCACTTCCAGCAGCATCTGGTCTCCCATCCAGGGACTGATCAGGAACAACCCTACTTAGCTTCAGAAGCAAGCTAGCAGTGGTATGCAGGGTGGTATGCTGCATGCCAAAAATGTATACATCATTTAAACATAATAATTAATAAAAATTGACTAATTTAAAAGATCACGAGTGTTCTCATTCAAAAAATATGTCCATAGGCCTAATGGACTCATGCACAAACTCGCACACTTTCGATAACTGCAAATTATCAAGAGATTAAAGTGTCACCAACAAAAACGTAAACAATAGGCCTATAGCAAATGCAGCATTTGGCACTCATTTTTCACATGCAAATAGCACTTTTCGGTAGTGCTCCAATGCATGCTGTTTCATGAGAACAGCATTTCTTTTTCAACTCGAAGCAGTGAGTCCAATCAGCTGTCCATGAAAACAACATAAACAACAGAGTAGGCTAATAAATCCTTTGTTTTTGGGTTATGTTCAGGTACAAGTATTTGAGCAAATACTTGAAGTATTTGAAAGATTTCACAAAACGTGTGAAACCAGGTGTGATAACCATTTGTACTGTTTAAGCTGGTCTCAGGACATTATTTTTTACATTTTAGTCATTTATCCTCTTGAAGCTAGGGGGCACTATTTTCATGTTTGGAAAAATAATGTTCCCAAAGTAAACGGCCTATTTCTCAGGACCAGATGCTAGAATATGCATATAATTGAGATTAGGATAGAAAACACTCTAAAGTTTCCAAAACTGTCAAAATATTGTCTGTGAGTATAACAAAACTGATATTGCAGGGAAAACTCTGAGGAAAATCAAACCAGGAAGTCCTTTCTATTTTGAAAACTCCATGTTCCATAGACTGCCTTTGCTCCATTTAAAGGGATATCAACCAGATTCCTTTTCCTATCGCTTCCTCAAGGTGTCAACAGTCGTTAGACAGTTTCAGGCTTTTATTTTGAAAAATGAGCGAGAACGATAACATCGCGTCATTGTATGGCTGGGTGCCAGCAGCGTTTTGCTTGGCGCAACAGAGTATGGGCAGCCATTGCCGTTCGCTCTCCTACTGAAAAAGACAGTTCCGGTTGATATATTATCGATTATATATTTTTGAAAACAACCTGAGGATTGCTTATAAAAAACATTTGACATGATTCTGTGGACATTATGGAAACTATTTGGAATTTTCGTCTGCGTTGTCGTGACCGCTCTTTCCTGTGGATTTCTGAACATAACGCGTCAAACAAACTGAAGTATTTTGGATATAAAAATTATCTTTATGGAACAAAAGGAACATTTATTGTGTAACTGGGAGTCTCGTGAGTGAAAACATCCAAAGATCATCAAAGGTAAACAATTAATTTGATTGCTTTTCTGATTTTCGTGACCAAACTACTTTGATGCTAGGTGTTCATTATGTTTTGTCGAGCGATCGATAAACTTACACAAACGCTTGGATTGCTTTCGCTGTAAAGCATATTTTCAAAATCTGACATGACAGGTGGATTAACAAAAGGCTAACCTGTTTTTTGCTATATTGCACTTGTGATTTCACGAATATAAATATTTTTAGTAATATTATTTGAATGTGGCGCTGTGCAATTCAGCGGTTGTTGATGACAATTATCCTGCTAAAGGGATGGGTAGCGTCAAGAAGATCAGATGCTCTTATCCAGTGACATTTTCATACATTTTCGTACTGCTCCCCCGTGGGAATCATGCAAGGCAAACCCCCCAAACACTAAACACTTCCTCTGTAGCATGAGGAAACTATGAAAGACTGCACAATTCTTTATGTTTCACTAGTTTTTTGTGTTCAGATAGCTTTGGGTTCAAACTTACACAATAAAAACATTAATGAAATGGAAAAAGCTTAATACTACCCTCAGAATAATAAGGAGTGGCCCGAGGGTTGCCTTCCACCAGCCAAACTCATCTCTCTGAGGAATGCAACAAGAAAGACAGCTTTATCAGCACAGCGAGAAGAACTCGGCCCTAAATCCCCAGACTCATCGTTCGCTTTCGTGACAAAAAGAGGGGCATATTTAAATGTGACACAAATTGTAATAGTAATGCCCAAGAGGGCAATGGTATCTGAGTAATGTCCAACAATTACAGTACAATGGAACATCAAATACACTGAATTTGTTATTAAAATCAGAGCATATTAATCATGATGAACCTGACTAAAAGTAAATGAATTGGTTGCTGTCCAAAACAAAATTAAAATGTATGAGTAATGCTCAGTAATTACAGTACATATAGCACTGGCACAGATTCAAAATAGACTGCATGGGTTTGATTACAATCAGAGTGTATTCTGTGTGTTCCAACTGACAAAATTCCAACTGGATGGATTTTAAAACGTTTTAATTTATAATTTATTTATTTATTGGTGCATCAAAACACACTAGATTTGCAGCTCACAGACATTCACACATACAACACATCTAATCCACAATCGTCTACAGCGTGATGCTGAGATATAGTACAGAAGTATCATGTGTCCTGTGTCATTTTAACATACCGTGTCTCTGACAACTAAATGTTCAGAGAGCAACTAAGTAAGTAGCTTTGGCTTGAGCCAAACCGGAACAGCTCATAGGAGCAGGTTTGTGTTTCTCTTGTTTCTGTAGCGGGAGGCAGCTTGATGTTACAAGTACACCCCGTTGACAAGACGGTAGTTTATCGCAGGGCCTTACCCTATCTCCTTAATGCTGAGTGCCGAGCAGAGACGCATCAGGTCCAATTTTTACAGTCTTTGGTATTACTCAGCCAGTTGTTCAAACACCCAACCTTCCAATCTCCGGATTGGACATTCCAACCACAAGGCCACTAAGGTGGCCAATCAGATTTCGGGTTGAGACTAACTAAAAACCACCTATCTAAACAGAACTGTCTGGTTTGCTCAATGGAGCACCCTGAAATAACACTCAATAAATGTTTAACCCACACTAGTGCCTTGGGGTTGTCTTTTAAATCGGTGACGTCTGACAGGCCGTCTCTGAATAGTTTGATCATTTTGACCAATATGCATCGACAGCAAGACTCATCAATCTCACCGGGGAAATTATCATAGAAAGCACAATAGCGCCCCTCTGTCTTAGTATGTGTAGCCCATGTATCTGGTGCTGTCTGGCCAAAAAATAGTATGACATGTATGCTTTTTGGCCAGACGGCATCAGGTAAATGGGCTACAGATACTAAGGCAGAGTGGCACAGTTTGCCTCGCTCAGATGCTTTCTCTGGTGAAACAGATTCAGCCTCTTGCGAATTTAAGGAACCCTATGAAACACGGATAGACACGAGAAATCATTTTATACGTTTGTTTATTTTTTTACTGTATTTTTGGGGGGAGAAGACAGGCTTCCCTTGGCAACTATGAATACTTTACTCTTACACTTGGTAGACAATGCCATTACAGTTGTAATGTTTGTAATAGGTGTCCCTTTCTATTCAAATGGCGGGTGCACAGTGCAGAGTTCGGAGCAGACAAACATGCGCAGGTAACCCTGCCTAACCTACTGTTTGAAGTGATTTGTTTGACAATCAGATGAAAACATCATGACTGGTTGTGTTCACGACACATTAAAAGGTAACACATTTGTTATAGTTAAATGACATGTCTTTACTATAAAAACCCATTATACACAGGAGGTCTGGATGAAAAAATAGAGACCACCCCAAATGTCACGGTATAAACCACACTGAATGGCATTTTCAAGTGAACTTACTGCTGTATGCTAATTACCCTTATATACAATCCTGACCTTGAACGTAAACACTGTAACAAGACGTTTAGAATTGATATATGAGTGACTTGAACAGGGGAAATGTACCAAACCTGAAGCACTTAATGCATTGAACCATCATAATTATATTGAAAGGAATCCACCTTGTGTCGATTTAAGGTTCAACATGGCATCGAGGAGTACACCACATCAGTCACTGGCTTTATCAATAAGTGCATCGAGGAGTACACCACATCAGTCACTGGCTTTATCAATAAGTGCATCGAGGAGTACACCACATCAGTCACTGGCTTTATCAATAAGTGCATCGAGGAGTACACCACATCAGTCACTGGCTTTATCAATAAGTGCATCGAGGAGTACACCACATCAGTCACTGGCTTTATCAATAAGTGCATCGAGGAGTACACCACATCAGTCACTGGCTTTATCAATAAGTGCATCGAGGAGTACACCACATCAGTCACTGGCTTTATCAATCAGTGCATCGAGGAGTACACCACATCAGTCACTGGCTTTATCAATAAGTGCATCGAGGAGTACACCACATCAGTCACTGGCTTTATCAATAAGTGCATCGATGACGTCGTCCCCACAGTGACTGTATGTACAGTACATACCCCAACCAGAAGCCATGGATTACAGGCAACATCTGCACTGAGCTAAAGGGTAGAGCTGCCGCTTTCAAGGAGCGGGACTCTAACCCGGAAGCTTATAAGAAATCCCACTATGCCCTCCGACAAACCATCAAACAGACAAAGCATCTATACAGGACTAAGACCGAATCGTACTACAACGTCTCCGACGCTCGTCGGATGTGGCAGGGCTTGCAAAATATTACAGACTGTGTGCTCAGCCCCCTCCTGTACTCCTTGTTCACTCATTACTGCACAGCCAGGCACAACAGCCAGGCACAACAGCCAGGCACAACAGCCAGGCACAACAGCTAGGCACAACAGCCAGGCACAACAGCCAGGCACAACAGCCAGGCACAACAGCCTGGCTGTTATTTAACCAGGTAGGCAAGTTGAGAACAAGTTCTCATTTACAATTGCGACCTGGCCAAGATAAAGCAAAGCAGTTCGACACATACAACGACACAGAGTTACACATGGAGTAAAACAAACATACAGTCAATAATACAGTATAAACAAGTCTATATATGATGTGAGCAAATGAGGTGAGAAAAGGGAGGTAAAGGCAAAAAAAAAGGCCATGGAGGCAAAGTAAATACAATATAGCAAGTAAAACACTGGAATGGTAGATTTGCAGTGGAAGAATGTGCAAAGTAGAAATATAAATAATGGGGTGCAAAGGAGCAAAATAAATAAATAAATACAGTAGGGAAAGAGGTAGTTGTTTGGGCTAAATTATAGGTGGGCTATGTACAGGTGCAGTAATCTGTGAGCTGCTCTGACAGTTGGTGCTTAAAGCTAGTGAGGGAGATAAGTGTTTCCAGTTTCAGAGATTTTTGTAGTTCGTTCCAGTCATTGGCAGCAGAGAACTGGAAGGAGAGGCGGCCAAAGAAAGAATTGGTTTTGGGGGTGACCAGAGAGATATACCTGCTGGAGCGTGTGCTACAGGTGGAAGATGCTATGGTGACCAGCGAGCTGAGATAAGGGGGGACTTTACCTAGCAGGGTCTTGTAGATGACATTGAGCCAGTGGGTTTGGCGACTAGTATGAAGCGAGGGCCAGCCAACGAGAGCGTACAGGTCGCAATGGTGGGTAGTATATGGGGCTTTGGTGACAAAACGGATTGCACTGTGATAGACTGCATCCAATTTGTTGAGTAGAGTGTTGGAGGCTATTTTGTAAATGACATCGCCGAAGTCGAGGATCATTAAGTTTGCTGATGACACAACAGTAGTAGGCCTGATCACTGACAACAATGTGACAGCCTACAGGGAGGAGGTCAGAGACCTGACCGTACGATGCAAGGACAACAACCTCTCCCTCAATGTGATCAAGACAAAGGAGATGATTGTAAACTACAGGAAAAGGAGGAACGAGCACGTCCACATTCTCATCGACGGGGCTGTAGTGCAGCAGGTTGAGAGCTTCAAGTTCCTTGGCTTCCACATCACGGGGTCCCTGTCTTTTCCCAGGAGCTACAATGCTCCCGCTGGGTCCCTGTCTTTTCCCTGGAGCTAAAATGCTCCCACTGGGTCCCTGTCTTTTCCCAGGAGCTACAATGCTCCCACTGGGTCCCTGTCTTTTCCCTGGAGCTAAAATGCTCCCACTGGGTCCCTGTCTTTTCCCTGGAGCTACAATGCTCCCACTGGGTCCCTGTCTTTTCCCAGGAGCTACAATGCTCCCGCTGGGTCCCTGTCTTTTCCCTGGAGCTAAAATGCTCCCACTGGGTCCCTGTCTTTTCCCAGGAGCTACAATGCTCCCACTGGGTCCCTGTCTTTTCCCTGGAGCTAAAATGCTCCCACTGGGTCCCTGTCTTTTCCCTGGAGCTACAATGCTCCCACTGGGTCCCTGTCTTTTCCCTGGAGCTACAATGCTCCCACTGGGTCCCTGTCTTTTCCCTGGAGCTACAATGCTCCCACTGGGTCCCTGTCCTTTCCCAGGAGCTAAAATGCTCCCACTGGGTCCCTGTCCTTTCCCAGGAGCTACAATGCTCCCTCTCAGTCCCTGTCTTTTCCCAGGAGCTACAATGCTCCCACTGGGTCCCTGTCTTTTCCCAGGAGCTAAAATGCTCCCACTGGGTCCCTGTCCTTTCCCAGGAGCTAAAATGCTCCCACCGGGTCCCTGTCCTTTCCCAGGAGCTACACTACAGTCTTGCGGTTTATCAACACAGCTGCTGATTTATTCCCTCCAGTAAAATATTTAAGCATGTTTCAGAGACATTATTATTATTATGTATGCATAGCCACTTTAATAACTCTACCTACATGTACATATCACCTCATTTACCTCGACTTACCGGTGCTGCACATTGACTCTGTACCGGTACCCCCTGTATATAGCCTTCACATTGACTCTGTACCGGTACCCCCTGAATATAGCCTCCACATTGACTCTGTACCGGTACCCCCTGTATATAGCCTCCACATTGACTCTGTACCGGTACCCCCTGCATATAGCCTCCACATTGACTCTGTACCGGTACCCCCTGTATATAACCTCCACATTGACTCTGTACCGGTACCCCCTGTATATAACCTCCACATTGACTCTGTACCGTAACACCCTGTATATAGCCTCCACATTGACTCTGTACCGGTACCCCCTGCATATAGCCTCCACATTGACTCTGTACCGGTACCCCCTGCATATAGCCTCCACATTGACTCTGTACCGGTACCCCCTGTATATAACCTCCACATTGACTCTGTACCGTAACACCCTGTATATAGCCTCCACATTGACTCTGTACCGGTACCCCCTGCATATAGCCTCCACATTGACTCTGTACCGGTACCCCCTGCATATAGCCTCCACATTGACTCTGTACCGGTACCCCCTGCATATAGCCTCCACATTGACTCTGTACCGGTACCCCCTGTATATAGCCTCCACATTGACTCTGTACCGTAATACCCTGCATATAGCCTCCACATTGACTCTGTACCGGTACCCCCTGTATATAGCCTCCACATTGACTCTGTACCGGTACCCCCTGCATATAGCCTCCACATTGACTCTGTACCGGTACCCCCTGCATATAGCCTCCACATTGACTCTGTACCGTAATACCCTGCATATAGCCTCCACATTGACTCTGTACCGGTACCCCCTGTATATAGCCTCCACATTGACTCTGTACCGGTACCCCCTGCATATAGCCTCCACATTGACTCTGTACCGGTACCCCCTGTATATAGCCTCCACATTGACTCTGTACCGGTACCCCCTGCATATAGCCTCCACATTGACTCTGTACCGGTACCCCCTGTATATAGCCTCCACATTGACTCTGTACCGGTACCCCCTGCATATAGCCTCCACATTGACTCTGTACCGGTACCCCCTGCATATAGCCTCCACATTGACTCAGTACCGGTACCCCCTGCATATAGCCCCCACATTGACTCTGTACCGGTACCCCCTGCATATAGTCTCCACATTGACTCAGTACCGGTACCCCCTGCATATAGTCTCCACATTGACTCTGTACCGTAACACCCTGTATATAGTCTCCACATTGACTCTGTACCGGTACCCCCCTGCATATAGTCTCCACATTGACTCAGTACCGGTACCCCCTGCATATAGTCTCCACATTGACTCTGTACCGTAACACCCTGTATATAGTCTCCACATTGACTCTGTACTGGTACCCCCTGCATATAGTCTCCACATTGACTCAGTACCGGTACCCCCTGCATATAGTCTCCACATTGACTCTGTACCGTAACACCCTGTATATAGTCTCCACATTGACTCTGTACTGGTACCCCCTGCATATAGTCTCCACATTGACTCAGTACCGGTACCCCCTGCATATAGCCCCCACATTGACTCTGTACCGGTACCCCCTGCATATAGCCTCGCTATTGAATTTTACTGCTGCTCTTTAATTATTTGTTATTTTTATTTATCTTTTTTTTGGTTGGTATTTTTCTTAAAACTGCATTGTTCGTTAAGGACTTGTAAGTAAGCATTTCAATGTAAGGTCTACCGCCTGTTGTATTCGGCGCATGTGACCAATAAAATTGGATCTGATTTGATTAAATCAACTAACAGAGGAATCAATTTGAATCATGTCTATCCTCATTACTGTGTCTCCTTATGCATTCTAAAATAGCATCCCTAATGACACCCTTTCTCCCTACATAGTGCACTACTTTTTTAACAGGACCCATAGGATTCTGGTCAAAAGTAGTGCACTATATAGGGAATATGGTGCCAGTTGTGACACAGAGTAAAACTTGAAGATATTTGCGTGACCAAACCAATGCCTGCTGATTCAGAAATTCTGAATAGTTCTGAAATTAAATTTCAAGTAGAATGAATGAACACAGAAGTTAATATCCTAAACTTAAAATATTCCAGTTCAACTAATTTAATTTATTTATGAATTCAATAAATTAAATTAATTCATTCATTTGTATAACCCCAGTCTAATAAAACTAGTTCCAGTGCCTGCTGGATCCTAACCTACCAACAGGTGGCAGATTGCACCCGTATATTGAACTCAAGGAAGGAAGGAAGAGCACCACTTCAAAGCCTCTATCAGTTACACTGAATTCATAAATAAATTGCACATGAAACCAGGAAGGAAATAAGGAAAAATCCACAATGTTTAAGCAAATATTATCGATATTATTATATGAAATATTAAAGAAAATAAAGTATATTCAGTTAACTGAATCATTGATTAATTGAGTTGGACGCTTGTGAACTAGTGTGCTGTATGATATTGGAATGAAACTTACTATGTCAACGCAGTACTACTCTAGACATGTTGATTAGGGTACAGAATGCCTTTATTCTGATGACTGAATGTTATACTGTCAACCCAATCAACATTCCTCCTATAGGTCAGCGGTTCTCAACTCCAGTCCTCCAGTACCACCAACAGTGGTTCCCAACTCCAGTCCTCCAGTACCCCAACAATGGTTCCCAACTCCAGTCCTCCAGTACCCCGAACAGTGGTTACCAACTCCAGTCCTCCAGTACCCACAACAGTGGTTCCCAACTCCAGTCCTCCAATACCCCCGACAGTGGTTCCCAACTCCAGTCCTCCAGAACCCCCGACAGTGGTTCCCAACTCCAGTCCTCCAGTACCCCCGACAGTGGTTCCCAACTCCAGTCCTCCAGTACCCCCGACAGTGGTTCCCAACTCCAGTCCTCCAGTACCCCCAACAGTGGTTCCCAACTCCAGTCCTCCAGTACCCACAACAGTGGTTCCCAACTCCAGTCCTCCAGTAACCCCATCAGCAGTTCCCAACCCCAGTCCTCCAGTACCCCCATCAGCGGTTCCCAACTCCAGGCCTCCAGTACCCCCAACGGTGGTTCCCAACTCCAGTACCCCCAACAGTGGTTCCCAACTACAGTCCTCCAGTACCCCCAACAGTGGTTCCCAACTCCAGTCCTCCAGTACCCCGATCAGCGGTTCCCAACTCCAGTCCTCCAGCACCCCAACAGTGGTTCCCAACTCCAGTCCTCCAGTACCCCCAACAGTGGTTTTCAACTCCAGTACCCCAACAGTGGTTCCCAACCTCAGTACCCCCAACAGTGGTTTTCAACTCCAGTACCCCCAACAGTGGTTCCCAACTCCAGTCCTCCAGTACCCCAAACAGTGGTTCCCAACTCCAGTCCTCCAGTACCCCAACAGTGGTTCCCAACTCCAGTCCTCCAGTACCCCCAACACTGGTTCCCAACTCCAGTCCTCCAGTACCACCAACAGCGGTTCCCAACTCCAGTCCTCCAGTACCACCAACAGCGGTTCCCAACTCCAGTCCTCCAGTACCCCCAACACTGGTTCCCAACTCCAGTCCTCCAGTACCCCAACACTGGTTCCCAACTCCAGTCCTCCAGTACCACCAACAGCGGTTCCCAACTCCAGTCCTCTAGTACCCCCAACGGTGGTTCCCAACTCCAGTCCTCCAGTACCCCCAACAGTGGTTTTCAACTCCAGTACCCCAACAGTGGTTCCCAACCTCAGTACCCCCAACAGTGGTTTTCAACTCCAGTACCCCCAACAGTGGTTCCCAACTCCAGTCCTCCAGTACCCCAACAGTGGTTCCTAACCCCAGTACCCCCAACAGTGGTTCCCAACTCCATCCCTCCAGTACCCCAACAGTGGTTCCTAACCCGAGTACCCCCAACAGTGGTTCCCAACTCCAGTCCTCCAGTACCCCAAAAGTGGTTCCTAACCCCAGTACCCCCAACAGTGGTTCCCAACTCCAATCCTCCAGTACCCCAAAAGTGGTTCCTAACCCCAGTACCCCCAACACTGGTTCCCAACTCCAGCCCTCTAGTACCCCCAACAGCGGTTCCCAACTCCAGTCCTCCAGTACCTCCAACAGTGGTTCCCAACTCCAGTCCTCCAGTACCCCAACACTGGTTCCCAACTCCAGCCCTCTAGTACCCCCAACAGCGGTTCCCAACTCCAGTCCTCCAGTACCCCCAACAGTGGTTCCCAACTCCAGTCCTCCAGTACCCCAACACTGGTTCCCAACTCCAGTCCTCCAGTACCCCCAACAGTGGTTCCCAACTCCAGTTCTCCAGTACCCCAACACTGGTTCCCAACTCCAGTCCTCTAGTACCCCCAACAATGGTTCCCAACTCCAGTCCTCCAGTACCCACAACAGTGGTTACCAACTCCAGTCCTCCAGTACCCCCAACAGTGGTTACCAACTCCAGTCCTCCAGTACCCCCAACAGTGGTTACCAACTCCAGTCCTCCAGTACCCACAACAGTGGTTCCCAACTCCAGTCCTCCAGTACCCACAACAGTGGTTCCCAACTCCAGTCCTCCAGTACCCACAACAGTGGTTCCCAACTCCAGTCCTCCAGTACCCCCGACAGTGGTTCCCAACTCCAGTCCTCCAGAACCCCCGACAGTGGTTCCCAACTCCAGTCCTCCAGTACCCCAAAAGTGGTTCCTAACCCCAGTACCCCCAACACTGGTTCCCAACTCCAGCCCTCTAGTACCCCCAACAGCGGTTCCCAACTCCAGTCCTCCAGTACCCCCAACAGTGGTTCCCAACTCCAGTCCTCCAGTACCCCAACACTGGTTCCCAACTCCAGTCCTCCAGTACCCCCAACAGTGGTTCCCAACTCCAGTTCTCCAGTACCCCAACACTGGTTCCCAACTCCAGTCCTCTATTACCCCCAACAATGGTTCCCAACTCCAGTCCTCCAGTACCCCCAACAGTGGTTACCAACTCCAGTCCTCCAGTACCCCCAACAGTGGTTACCAACTCCAGTCCTCCAGTACCCCCAACAGTGGTTACCAACTCCAGTCCTCCAGTACCCACAACAGTGGTTCCCAACTCCAGTCCTCCAGTACCCACAACAGTGGTTCCCAACTCCAGTCCTCCAGTACCCCCGACAGTGGTTCCCAACTCCAGTCCTCCAGAACCCCCGACAGTGGTTCCCAACTCCAGTCCTCCAGTACCCCCGACAGTGGTTCCCAACTCCAGTCCTCCAGTACCCCCAACAGTGGTTCCCAACTCCAGTCCTCCAGTACCCACAACAGTGGTTCCCAACTCCAGTCCTCCAGTACCCCCATCAGCAGTTCCCAACCCCAGTCCTCCAGTACCCCCATCAGCGGTTCCCAACTCCAGTCCTCCAGTACCCCCAACGGTGGTTCCCAACTCCAGTACCCCCAACAGTGGTTTCCAACTACAGTCCTCCAGTACCCCCAACAGTGGTTCCCAACTCCAGTCCTCCAGTACCCCCAACAGTGGTTCCCAACTCCAGTCCTCCAGTACCCCGATCAGCGGTTCCCAACTCCAGTCCTCCAGCACCCCAACAGTGGTTCCCAACCTCAGTACTCCCAACAGTGGTTTTCAACTCCAGTACCCCCAACAGTGGTTCCCAACTCCAGTCCTCCAGTACCCCAAACAGTGGTTCCCAACTCCAGTCCTCCAGTACCCCAACACTGGTTCCCAACTCCAGTCCTCCAGTACCACCAACAGCGGTTTCCAACTCCAGTCCTCCAGTACCCCAACACTGGTTCCCAACTCCAGTCCTCCAGTACCCCCAACAGTGGTTCCCAACTCCAGTCCTCCAGTACCCCAACAGTGGTTCCTAACCCCAGTACCCCCAACAGTGGTTCCCAACTCCAGTCCTCCAGTACCCCAACAGTGGTTCCTAAACCCAGTACCCCCAACAGTGGTTCCCAACTCCATCCCTCCAGTACCCCAACAGTGGTTCCTAACCCGAGTACCCCCAACAGTGGTTCCCAACTCCAGTCCTCCAGTACCCCAACAGTGGTTCCTAACCCCAGTACCCCCAACAGTGGTTCCCAACTCCAGTCCTCCAGTACCCCAAAAGTGGTTCCTAACCCCAGTACCCCCAACAGTGGTTCCCAACTCCAATCCTCCAGTACCCCAAAAGTGGTTCCTAACCCCAGTACCCCCAACACTGGTTCCCAACTCCAGCCCTCTAGTACCCCCAACAGCGGTTCCCAACTCCAGTCCTCCAGTACCCCCAACAGTGGTTCCTAACTCCAGTCCTCCAGTACCCCCAACAGTGGTTCCCAACTCCAGTCCTCCAGTACCCTCAACAGTGGTTACCAACTCCAGTCCTCCAGTACCCCCAACAGTGGTTCCCAACTCCAGTTCTCCAGTACCCTCAAAAGTGGTTACCAACTCCAGTCCTCCAGTACCCTCAACAGTGGTTACCAACTCCAGTCCTCCAGTACCCCCAACAGTGGTTCCCAACTCCAGTTCTCCAGTACCCCAACAGTGGTTCCCAACTCCAGCCCTCTAGTACCCTCAACAGCAGTTCCCAACTCCAGTCCTCCAGTACCCCCAACAGCGGTTCCCAACTCCAGTCCTCTAGTACCCCCAACGGTGGTTCCCAACTCCAGTCCTCCAGTACCCCCAACGGTGGTTCCCAACTCCAGTACCCCCAACAGTGGTTCCCAACTACAGTCCTCCAGTACCCCGATCAGCGGTTCCCAACTCCAGTCCTCCAGTACCCCCAACAGCGGTTCCCAACTCCAGTCCTCCAGTACCACCCACAGTGGTTCCCAACTCCAGTCCTCCAGTACCCCAACACTGGTTCCAAACCCCAGTACCCCCAACAGTGGTTCCCAACTCCAGTCCTCAAGTACCCCCAACAGTGGTTCCCAACTCCAGTCCTCCAGTACCCCCAACAGTGGTTCCCAACTCCAGTCCTCCAGTACCCCTAACAGTGGTTACCAACTCCAGTCCTCCAGTATCCCTAACAGTGGTTACCAACTCCAGTCCTCCAGTACCCCCAACAGTGGTTCCCAACTCCAGTCCTCCAGTACCCCAAAAGTGGTTCCTAACCCCAGTACCCCCAACAGTGGTTCCCAACTCCAGTCCTCCAGTACCCCAACAGTGGTTCCTAACCCCAGTACCCCCAACAGTGGTTCCCAACTCCAGTCCTCCACTACCCCCAACAGTGGTTTTCAACTCCATCCCTCCAGTACCCCAAAAGTGGTTCCTAACCCCAGTACCCCCAACACTGGTTCCAAACTCCAGCCCTCTAGTACCCCAAACAGTGGTTCCTAACTCCAGTCCTCCAGTGCCCCCAACAGTGGTTACCAACTCCAGTCCTCCAGTACCCCCAACAGTGGTTCCCAACTCCAGTCCTCCAGTACCACCAACAGCGGTTCCCAACTCCAGTCCTCTAGTACCCCCAACGGTGGTTCCCAACTCCAGTCCTCCAGTACCCCCAACAGTGGTTTTCAACTCCAGTACCCCAACAGTGGTTCCCAACCTCAGTACCCCCAACAGTGGTTTTCAACTCCAGTACCCCCAACAGTGGTTCCCAACTCCAGTCCTCCAGTACCCCAACAGTGGTTCCTAACCCCAGTACCCCCAACAGTGGTTCCCAACTCCATCCCTCCAGTACCCCAACAGTGGTTCCTAACCCGAGTACCCCCAACAGTGGTTCCCAACTCCAGTCCTCCAGTACCCCAAAAGTGGTTCCTAACCCCAGTACCCCCAACAGTGGTTCCCAACTCCAATCCTCCAGTACCCCAAAAGTGGTTCCTAACCCCAGTACCCCCAACACTGGTTCCCAACTCCAGCCCTCTAGTACCCCCAACAGCGGTTCCCAACTCCAGTCCTCCAGTACCTCCAACAGTGGTTCCCAACTCCAGTCCTCCAGTACCCCAACACTGGTTCCCAACTCCAGCCCTCTAGTACCCCCAACAGCGGTTCCCAACTCCAGTCCTCCAGTACCCCCAACAGTGGTTCCCAACTCCAGTCCTCCAGTACCCCAACACTGGTTCCCAACTCCAGTCCTCCAGTACCCCCAACAGTGGTTCCCAACTCCAGTTCTCCAGTACCCCAACACTGGTTCCCAACTCCAGTCCTCTAGTACCCCCAACAATGGTTCCCAACTCCAGTCCTCCAGTACCCCCAACAGTGGTTACCAACTCCAGTCCTCCAGTACCCCCAACAGTGGTTACCAACTCCAGTCCTCCAGTACCCCCAACAGTGGTTACCAACTCCAGTCCTCCAGTACCCACAACAGTGGTTCCCAACTCCAGTCCTCCAGTACCCACAACAGTGGTTCCCAACTCCAGTCCTCCAGTACCCACAACAGTGGTTCCCAACTCCAGTCCTCCAGTACCCCCGACAGTGGTTCCCAACTCCAGTCCTCCAGAACCCCCGACAGTGGTTCCCAACTCCAGTCCTCCAGTACCCCAAAAGTGGTTCCTAACCCCAGTACCCCCAACACTGGTTCCCAACTCCAGCCCTCTAGTACCCCCAACAGCGGTTCCCAACTCCAGTCCTCCAGTACCCCCAACAGTGGTTCCCAACTCCAGTCCTCCAGTACCCCAACACTGGTTCCCAACTCCAGTCCTCCAGTACCCCCAACAGTGGTTCCCAACTCCAGTTCTCCAGTACCCCAACACTGGTTCCCAACTCCAGTCCTCTATTACCCCCAACAATGGTTCCCAACTCCAGTCCTCCAGTACCCCCAACAGTGGTTACCAACTCCAGTCCTCCAGTACCCCCAACAGTGGTTACCAACTCCAGTCCTCCAGTACCCCCAACAGTGGTTACCAACTCCAGTCCTCCAGTACCCACAACAGTGGTTCCCAACTCCAGTCCTCCAGTACCCACAACAGTGGTTCCCAACTCCAGTCCTCCAGTACCCCCGACAGTGGTTCCCAACTCCAGTCCTCCAGAACCCCCGACAGTGGTTCCCAACTCCAGTCCTCCAGTACCCCCGACAGTGGTTCCCAACTCCAGTCCTCCAGTACCCCCAACAGTGGTTCCCAACTCCAGTCCTCCAGTACCCACAACAGTGGTTCCCAACTCCAGTCCTCCAGTACCCCCATCAGCAGTTCCCAACCCCAGTCCTCCAGTACCCCCATCAGCGGTTCCCAACTCCAGTCCTCCAGTACCCCCAACGGTGGTTCCCAACTCCAGTACCCCCAACAGTGGTTTCCAACTACAGTCCTCCAGTACCCCCAACAGTGGTTCCCAACTCCAGTCCTCCAGTACCCCCAACAGTGGTTCCCAACTCCAGTCCTCCAGTACCCCGATCAGCGGTTCCCAACTCCAGTCCTCCAGCACCCCAACAGTGGTTCCCAACCTCAGTACTCCCAACAGTGGTTTTCAACTCCAGTACCCCCAACAGTGGTTCCCAACTCCAGTCCTCCAGTACCCCAAACAGTGGTTCCCAACTCCAGTCCTCCAGTACCCCAACACTGGTTCCCAACTCCAGTCCTCCAGTACCACCAACAGCGGTTCCCAACTCCAGTCCTCCAGTACCCCAACACTGGTTCCCAACTCCAGTCCTCCAGTACCCCCAACAGTGGTTCCCAACTCCAGTCCTCCAGTACCCCAACAGTGGTTCCTAACCCCAGTACCCCCAACAGTGGTTCCCAACTCCAGTCCTCCAGTACCCCAACAGTGGTTCCTAAACCCAGTACCCCCAACAGTGGTTCCCAACTCCATCCCTCCAGTACCCCAACAGTGGTTCCTAACCCGAGTACCCCCAACAGTGGTTCCCAACTCCAGTCCTCCAGTACCCCAACAGTGGTTCCTAACCCCAGTACCCCCAACAGTGGTTCCCAACTCCAGTCCTCCAGTACCCCAAAAGTGGTTCCTAACCCCAGTACCCCCAACAGTGGTTCCCAACTCCAATCCTCCAGTACCCCAAAAGTGGTTCCTAACCCCAGTACCCCCAACACTGGTTCCCAACTCCAGCCCTCTAGTACCCCCAACAGCGGTTCCCAACTCCAGTCCTCCAGTACCCCCAACAGTGGTTCCTAACTCCAGTCCTCCAGTACCCCCAACAGTGGTTCCCAACTCCAGTCCTCCAGTACCCTCAACAGTGGTTACCAACTCCAGTCCTCCAGTACCCCCAACAGTGGTTCCCAACTCCAGTTCTCCAGTACCCCAACAGTGGTTCCCAACTCCAGCCCTCTAGTACCCTCAACAGCAGTTCCCAACTCCAGTCCTCCAGTACCCCCAACAGCGGTTCCCAACTCCAGTCCTCTAGTACCCCCAACGGTGGTTCCCAACTCCAGTCCTCCAGTACCCCCAACGGTGGTTCCCAACTCCAGTACCCCCAACAGTGGTTCCCAACTACAGTCCTCCAGTACCCCGATCAGCGGTTCCCAACTCCAGTCCTCCAGTACCCCCAACAGCGGTTCCCAACTCCAGTCCTCCAGTACCACCCACAGTGGTTCCCAACTCCAGTCCTCCAGTACCCCAACACTGGTTCCAAACCCCAGTACCCCCAACAGTGGTTCCCAACTCCAGTCCTCAAGTACCCCCAACAGTGGTTCCCAACTCCAGTCCTCCAGTACCCCCAACAGTGGTTCCCAACTCCAGTCCTCCAGTACCCCTAACAGTGGTTACCAACTCCAGTCCTCCAGTATCCCTAACAGTGGTTACCAACTCCAGTCCTCCAGTACCCCCAACAGTGGTTCCCAACTCCAGTCCTCCAGTACCCCAAAAGTGGTTCCTAACCCCAGTACCCCCAACAGTGGTTCCCAACTCCAGTCCTCCAGTACCCCAACAGTGGTTCCTAACCCCAGTACCCCCAACAGTGGTTCCCAACTCCAGTCCTCCACTACCCCCAACAGTGGTTTTCAACTCCATCCCTCCAGTACCCCAAAAGTGGTTCCTAACCCCAGTACCCCCAACACTGGTTCCAAACTCCAGCCCTCTAGTACCCCAAACAGTGGTTCCTAACTCCAGTCCTCCAGTGCCCCCAACAGTGGTTACCAACTCCAGTCCTCCAGTACCCCCAACAGTGGTTCCCAACTCCAGTCCTCCAGTACCCCAAAAGTGGTTCCTAACCCCAGTACCCCCAACAGTGGTTCCCAACTCCAATCCTCCAGTACCCCAAAAGTGGTTCCTAACCCCAGTACCCCCAACACTGGTTCCCAACTCCAGCCCTCTAGTACCCCAAACAGCGGTTCCCAACTCCAGTCCTCCAGTACCCCCAACAGCGGTTCTCAACTCCAGTCCTCCAGTACCACCAACAGTGGTTCCCAACTCCAGTCCTCCAGAACCCCCAACAGTGGTTCCTAACTCCAGTCCTCCAGTACCCCCAACAGCGGTTCTCAACTCCAGTCCTCCAGTACCACCAACAGTGGTTCCCAACTCCAGTCCTCCAGAACCCCCAACAGTGGTTCCTAATTCCAGTCCTCCAGTACCCCCAACAGCGGTTCTCAACTCCAGTCCTCCAGTACCACCAACAGTGGTTCCCAACTCCAGTTCTCCAGTACCCCCAACAGTGGTTCCCAACTCCAGTCCTCCAGAACCCCCAACAGTGGTTCCCAACTCCAGTACCCCCAACAGTGGTTCCCAACTCCAGTCCTCCAGTACCCCCAACAGTGGTTCCCAACTCCAGTCCTCCAGAACCCCCAACAGTGGTTCCCAACTCCAGTACCCCCAACAGTGGTTCCCAACTCCAGTCCTCCAGAACCCCCAACAGTGGTTCCCAACTCCAGTACCCCCAACAGTGGTTCCCAACTCCAGTCCTCCAGAACCCCCAACAGTGGTTCCCAACTTCAGTCCTCCAGTACCCTCAACAGTGGTTCCCAACTCCAGTCCTCCAGTACCCCAACAGTGGTCCCCAACTCCAGTCCTCCAGAACCCCCAACAGTGGTTCCCAACTCCAGTACCCCCAACAGTGGTTCCCAACTCCAGTCCTCCAGAACCCCCAACAATGGTTCCCAACTCCAGTCCTCCAGTACCCTCAACAGTGGTTCCCAACTCCAGTCCTCCAGTACCCTCAACAGTGGTTCCCAACTCCAGTCCTCCAGAACCCCCAACAGTGGTTCCCAACTCCAGTACCCCCAACAGTGATTCCCAACTCCAGTCCTCCAGTACCCCCAACAGTGCTTCCCAACTCCAGTCCTCCAGAACCCCCAACAGTGGTTCCCAACTCCAGTCCTCCAGTACCCCCAACAATGGTTCCCAACTCCAGTCCTCCAGTACCCCCAACAGTGGTCCCCAACTCCAGTCCTCCAGTACCCGCAACAGTGGTTCCTAATGCCAGTCCTCCAGTACCCCCAACATTACACATTATTTAGTGTAGCCCTCAACAAGCACACCTGATTCAACTTGTTAACAAATAACCCTCGTTAAGTTGAATCAAGTGCGTTTTTCCGTGGCTACAACATAAATGTGTGCTGTTGGGGGTACTGGAGGACCGGAGTTGGGAAACACTGTTTTGGGTCATTATCTGCAGCTGGGTTACCATAATGAGAGTCAAAACCACTTATTAGAAAATCACATGAACGATGGTCATCCTGTTGTTCGGTGGAAGCATGCAGACAGTGTTCAAATCACCTCTCCAAAGAGGTCGGTCTCTGTTCCCTGCTCAGAGAATGGTTTACGACTCTTTTAATTTGCATGTGTATAGCAGACCAATTGATCACGATGAAAGAAGCCAATTTTAAGTAATAGACCTGTCAAATTGCTATTATTCAGTCAATGCCCGAAAGAGAGATAACTACCTAGGCGATGTGGCACGGTGACATGTGAGTTTTGAAGTTACTATGCAATCATGTGATCGTCTCATGCTCAATTATACTTGGAACATACTATTACCTTTTTGTATTCTTCTTCTTAAGATGGCTTGAAGAAAGAGCATTTTCCCCTCTTAATATATCCTCGTTACAGATGATGGAGAAAAGGAATCAGAGGAAAAGATGTAGGTAACGCGCTTCTCTCTCTCTCTCTCTCTCTCTCTCTCTCTCTTGCTCTCTCTGTCTTTCTCTTTCTCTCTACCCCATCTGTACTCCTCGCTATGCCCCCTCAATGCACGCTCACTAGTATGGTCGATTTAAATAATGATCATCGGTAAAAATTGTAAGTCCTAATGATCGATCAATAGCCTATCACTATGTATTATTTCAACCACGTCGTTTAAATAACAATATAGTTGTTCGGTGGTAATGAAGGATTTTCGTCATTAATAACTTCATATTAAGCTTAAAGTCTCTCTCTTTATCCCTCTCTCTCTTTATCCCTCTCTATCTCGCTCTCACTCTCCCTCTCTCACTCACGCACTCTCTCTGCATCTCTCTTGACATCGCACTCTCGCTCTCTATCTCTCTCAAACATGCACTTCCTCTCTCACACACGCACTCTCTCTGCATCTCTCTTGACATCTCTTCTTCTCCATGCATCTCTCTCTCTTCATCTCTGATTAAAACATGGTAAATTGTATGCTGCTCAAAGCCTTCGGGACTTTTGATGGCCTAGTTATTTCCCACTCTCCTTATTTCAGGGTGTAACTTCTCCTTCTCTCCTTTTTTCAGAGTGTAACTTCTCCTTCTCTCCTTATTTCAGGGTGTAACTTCTCCTTATTTCAGGGTGTAACTTCTCCTTCTCTCCTTATTTCAGGGTGTAACTTCTTCTCTTCTTATTTCAGGGTGTAACTTCTCCTTCCCTCCTTATTTCAGGGTGTAACTTCTCCTTCTCTCCTTATTTCAGGGTGTAACTTCTCCTTCTCTCCTTATTTCAGGGTGTAACTTCTCCTCCTCTCCTTATTTCAGGGTGTAACTTCTCCTTCTCTCCTTATTTCAGGGTGTAACTTTTCCTTCTCTCCTTATTTCAGGGCATAACTTCTCTCCCTCTCCTTATTTTAAATTACCTTCACACCATGGCCTGTCACAAATAAATTACCTTCACACCCTGGCCGGTCACAAATAAATTACCTTCACACCCTGGCCTGTCACAAATAAATTACTTTCACACCCTGGCCTGTCACAAATAAATTACCTTCACACCATGGCCTGTCACAAATAAATTACCTCTCTGGTTACATACTGTACAGCACCCTGTCCTGTCAGGTTACATACTGTACAGAACCCTGTCCTGTCAGGTTACATACTGTACAGCACCCTGTCCTGTCAGGATACATTCACCACACACAAATACTGACATATGATATGTGCAAACACAGACACACACACGAACCGACACACACACACACACACAGATGCACGTGCACGCGCACACGTGCACACACACGCACACGCACACACACACACACACACACCAGTCCTAGCATAGCCCTGACCTCAGTAAAGTATCCTAACACAGCGTGCCCAGCAACAGTAGCTGACGGCATCTTCTCTGTGAGGTGCCCAGCAACAGTAGCTGACAGGCATCTTCTCTGTGAGGTGCCCAGCAACAGTAGCTGACAGGCATCTTCTCTGTGAGGTGCCCAGCAACAGTAGCTGACAGGCAGCTTCTCTGTAAGGTGCCCAGCAACAGTAGCTGACAGGCATCTTCTCTGTGAGGTGCCCAGCAACAGTAGCTGACAGGTATCTTCTCTGTGAGGTGCCAAGAAACAGTAGCTGACAGGCATCTTCTCTGTGAGGTGCCAGACAACAGTAGCTGACAGGCATCTTCTCTGTGAGGTGCCAAGCCAAGTCTCTCTAATCTGAATGGACACTCTAACATCCTAATTTGTCCAAAATGGTACCCTATTCACTCTATAGTGCACTACACTTGACCAGGGCCCATAGGGACTAGTGTATCATTTTGGGGGGGGGGGGGGGGGGGGGGGGGACACATGGCTAACAATAGAGCTGCAGTCTTAGACTAGAAAACTCAGCCTTTCCTCTTTGCTTTGTGGAGATCTCACGTCTTCTGATGGAGTGAGGTGGGGTTGGGAGAGAATGGAAAATCAAAGTACTGAAGTGTCTCTAACATGTAGGATGTTCTGTACTGAAGAGTCACTAACATGTAGGATGGTCTGTCCTGAAGAGTCTCTAACATGTAGGATGTTCTGTACTGAAGAGTCTCTAACATGTAGGATGTTCTGTACTGAAGAGTCTCTAACATGCAGGCTATTCTGTACTGAAGAGTCTCTAACATGTAGGATGTTCTGTACTGAATAGTCTCTAACATGTAGGATGTAGTCTACTGAAGAGTCTCTAACATGTAGGATGTAGTCTACTGAAGAGTCTCTAACATGTAGGATGTTCTGTACTGAAGAGTCTCTAACATGTAGGATGTTCTGTACTGAAGAGTCTCTAACATGTAGGATGTAGTCTACTGAAGAGTCTCTAACATGGAGGATGTAGTCTACTGAAGAGTCTCTAACATGTAGGATGTAGTCTACTGAAGAGTCTCTAACATGTAGGATGTTCTGTACTGAGGAGTCTCTAACATGTAGGATGTTCTGTACTGAAGAGTCTCTAACATGTAGGATGTTCTGTACTGAAGAGTCTCTAACATGTAGGATGTAGTCTACTGAAGAGTCTCTAACATGTAGGATGTAGTCTACTGAAGAGTCTCTAACATGTAGGATGTTCTGTACTGAAGTCTCTAACATGTAGGATGTAGTCTACTGAAGAGTCTCTAACATGTAGGATGTTCTGTACTGAAGAGTCTCTAACATGTAGGATGTAGTCTACTGAAGAGTCTCTAACATGTAGGATGTTCTGTACTGAAGAGTCTCTAACATGTAGGATGTTCTGTACTGAAGTGTCTCTAACATGTAGGATGTTCTGTACTGAAGAGTCTCTAACATGTAGGATGTTCTGTACTGAAGAGTCTCTAACATGTAGGATGTAGTCTACTGAAGAGTCTCTAAAATGTAGGATGTAGTCTACTGAAGAGTCTCTAACATGTAGGATGTTCTGTACTGAAGAGTCTCTAACATGTAGGATGTAGTCTACTGAAGAGTCTCTAACATGTAGGATGTAGTCTACTGAAGAGTCTCTAACATGTAGGATGTTCTGTACTGAAGAGTCTCTAACATGTAGGATGTTCTGTACTGAAGAGTCTCTAACATGTAGGATGTTCTGTACTGAAGAGTCTCTAACATGTAGGATGTAGTCTACTGAAGAGTCTCTAACATGTAGGATGTTCTGTACTGAAGAGTCTCTAACATGTAGGATGTAGTCTACTGAAGAGTCTCTAACATGGAGGACGTAGTCTACTGAAGAGTCTCTAACATGTAGGATGTAGTCTACTGAAGAGTCTCTAACATGTAGGATGTTCTGTACTGAAGAGTCTAACATGTAGGATGTTCTGTACTGAAGAGTCTCTAACATGTAGGATGTTCTGTACTGAAGAGTCTAACATGTAGGATGTTCTGTACTGAAGAGTCTCTAACATGTAGGATGTAGTCTACTGAAGAGTCTCTAACATGTAGGATGTTCTGTACTGAAGAGTCTCTAACATGGAGGATGTAGTCTACTGAAGAGTCTCTAACATGTAGGATGTAGTCTACTGAAGAGTCTCTAACATGTAGGATGTTCTGTACTGAAGAGTCTCTAACATGTAGGATGTAGTCTACTGAAGCGTCTCTAACATGGAGGACGTAGTCTACTGAAGAGTCTCTAACATGTAGGATGTTCTGTACTGAAGAGTCTCTAACATGTAGGATGTTTTGTACTGAAGAGTCTCTAACATGGAGGATGTAGTCTACTGAAGAGTCTCTAACATGTAGGATGTTCTGTACTGAAGTCTCTAACATGTAGGATGTTCTGTACTGAAGAGTCTCTAACATGGAGGATGTTCTGTACTGAAGAGTCTCTAACATGTAGGATGTTCTGTACTGAAGAGTCTAACATGTAGGATGTAGTCTACTGAAGAGTCTCTAACATGTAGGATGTAGTCTACTGAAGAGTCTCTAACATGTAGGATGTTCTGTACTGAAGAGTCTCTAACATGTAGGATTTTCTGTACTGAAGAGTCTCTAACATGGAGGATGTAGTCTACTGAAGAGTCTCTAACATGTAGGATGTTCTGTACTGAAGAGTCTCTAACATGTAGGATGTAGTCTACTGAAGAGTCTCTAACATGTAGGATGTAGTCTACTGAAGAGTCTCTAACATGTAGGATGTTCTGTACTGAAGAGTCTCTAACATGTAGGATGTAGTCTACTGAAGAGTCTCTAACATGTAGGATGTTCTGTACTGAAGAGTCTCTAACATGTAGGATGTTCCGTACTGAAGAGTCTCTAACATGTAGGATGTTCTGTACTGAAGAGTCTCTAACATGTAGGATGTTCTGTACTGAAGAGTCTCTAACATGTAGGATGTTCTGTACTGAAGAGTCTCTAACATGGAGGATGTAGTCTACTGAAGAGTCTCTAACATGTAGGATGTTCTGTACTGAAGAGTCTCTAACATGTAGGATGTTCTGTACTGAAGAGTCTAACATGTAGGATGTAGTCTACTGAAGAGTCTCTAACATGTAGGATGTAGTCTACTGAAGAGTCTCTAACATGTAGGATGTTCTGTACTGAAGAGTCTCTAACATGTAGGATGTAGTCTACTGAAGAGTCTCTAACATGCAGGATGTTCTGTACTGAAGAGTCTCTAACATGTAGGATGTTCTGTACTGAAGAGTCTCTAACATGGAGGATGTAGTCTACTGAAGAGTCTCTAACATGTAGGATGTTCTGTACTGAAGAGTCTCTAACATGTAGGATGTTCTGTACTGAAGAGTCTCTAACATGGAGGACGTAGTCTACTGAAGAGTCTCTAACATGTAGGATGTAGTCTACTGAAGAGTCTCTAACATGTAGGACGTAGTCTACTGAAGAGTCTCTAACATGTAGGATGTACTGTACTGAAGAGTCTCTAACATGTAGGATTTTCTGTACTGAAGAGTCTCTAACATGGAGGATGTAGTCTACTGAAGAGTCTCTAACATGTAGGATGTAGTTTACTGAAGAGTCTCTAACATGTAGGATGTTCTGTACTGAAGAGTCTCTAACATGTAGGATGTAGTCTACTGAAGAGTCTCTAACATGTAGGATGTAGTCTACTGAAGAGTCTCTAACATGTAGGATGTTCTGTACTGAAGAGTCTCTAACATGTAGGATGTAGTCTACTGAAGAGTCTCTAACATGTAGGATGTTCTGTACTGAAGAGTCTCTAACATGTAGGATGTTCCGTACTGAAGAGTCTCTAACATGTAGGATGTTCTGTACTGAAGAGTCTCTAACATGTAGGATGTTCTGTACTGAAGAGTCTCTAACATGTAGGATGTTCTGTACGGAAGAGTCTCTAACATGTAGGATGTTCTGTACTGAAGAGTCTCTAACATGTAGGATGTAGTCTACTGAAGAGTCTCTAACATGTAGGATGTAGTCTACTGAAGAGTCTCTAACATGTAGGATGTTCTGTACTGAAGAGTCTCTAACATGTAGGATGTAGTCTACTGAAGAGTCTCTAACATGTAGGATGTTCTGTACTGAAGAGTCTCTAACATGTAGGATGTTCTGTACTGAAGTGTCTCTAACATGTAGGATGTTCTGTACTGAAGAGTCTCTAACATGGAGGATGTAGTCTACTGAAGTGTCTCTAACATGTAGGATGTAGTCTACTGAAGAGTCTCTAACTTGTAGGATGTAGTCTACTGAATAGTCTCTAACATGTAGGATGTTCTGTACTGAAGAGTCTCTAACATGTAGGATGTTCTGTACTGAAGAGTCTCTAACATGGAGGATGTAGTCTACTGAAGAGTCTCTAACATGTAGGATGTAGTCTACTGAAGAGTCTCTAACATGTAGGATGTTCTGTACTGAAGAGTCTCTAACATGTAGGATGTTCTGTACTGAAGAGTCTCTAACATGTAGGATGTAGTCTACTGAAGAGACTCTAACATGTAGGATGTTCTGTACTGAAGAGTCTCTAACATGGAGGATGTTCTGTACTGAAGAGTCTCTAACATGTAGGATGTAGTCTTCATCTGAAATACACCCAATGACAACTGTAAAACTGCTTTCTTTACTGCTACAAATCGATGAAGTCTGACCCTTGGAAGCACGAACAGTGAGCATCGTCATTGTTCTTATTTCATCATTATTTTTGCTCTACACCTGTGGAAGAACAGGAAGACATCACTTGCACCTGTGGTACAGCAACTATAGTGGATAATAAGGAATATTATTTATTTCCAATTCAAAGTTATTTAAGAAACAAATGGATGCATCACTTGAAGGTATTCTGCTGTGCTGTATGAAGATCATCAGGAGGCATGATGAGATGAGACTGGTGGTAGAGACCTGTACCTATTCCTGGTAGATACCCGCCCACACACACACACATAAACCCACACACACACGTAAACAAACACACACACACACACACACACACACACACACACAAACAGACACACACACAAACAGACACACACACATAAACACACGTAAACACACACACACACACACGTATACACACACGCGAGCGTACACACATGGGTACGCGCACACACAAGAGCGTGCACACACACACCCCTCCTAGTACATATGCCGAGCAGATCTACACCCTCCTGATTTGATGTGTGTTATAATGAGGCCTAGCAGCAAGCGACACAGAAGATGAAAGAGTTTTATTCCTTCTCTCATCTCCTCCCACATCCTCTTTCTAAGATTCACATTCTAGTGGCCCCAAAGACATGCTGCAGGACCTGGGTGACACTGCTGTCAGCCGGCCCCAATTCACACCCTTAACCTTGATCCTAACACTTCAATGTTTATTATTTTATTTAGTTATTTATTTATTTTACCCACTTTTTCTCCGCTATTTCGTGGTATCCAATTGCTAGTTTCAGTCTTGTCTCATCTCTGAAACTCCTGTACGGACTCGGGAGAGGCGAAGGTCGAGAGCCGTGCGTCCTCCGAAACACAACCCAACCAAGCCACACTGCTTCTTGACACAATGCCCACTTAACCCGGAAGCCAGCAGCACCAATGTGTCGGAGGAAACGCTGTACACTTGGCGACAGTGTCAGCCTGCACTGCGCCCGGCCCGCCACAGGAGTCGCTAGCGCGCGATGGGACAAGGACATCCCTGCCTGGCAAACCCTCCCCTAACCCGGACGACGCTGGGCCAATTGTGTGCTGCCCCATGGTCTCCCGGTCGCGGCCAGAGCCTAGACTCGAACCCAGAATCTCTAGTGGCACAGCTTAGACCACTGCGCCACTCGGGAGGCCAACACTTTTATGTTTACCCCTTTCATGTTTACCACTTCCCCCTTTCATGTTTACCCCTTCCCCCTTTCATGTTTACCCCTTCCCCCTTTCATGTTTACCCCTTCCCCCTTTCATGTTTACCACTTCCCCCTTTTATGTTTACTCAACTTTAGTCGTAGAGATAGAAGAATAAATAAGACAAGTAAATATGTTTCTGTTGTTTCCCTTTAAAGACATGAATTTCATATCAACTATCCTCCAAGGCTAATAGTCAAGGTCAAGTAATCCATTGTATTATAGCAGCTGAGTGGATTCTCAATCTTCTCTACGATAAACCTTATAACTGAGAATGTTGTCTCGGAGTCACATATGAATAGATTGAAGCTGTTTATCATTTGTTGTGGCTGCTATTATTTCATTTTTAAATGCTAGCATCTTATTTCCCCAGCTAGACAGCACATTAAATGAGTACCACACACACACACACACACACACACACACACACACAAATTAAATGAGTATAGCACAGTCATTAATTAACTGTCCATGCATGCGTAATTCACTAAGGATATCTGCATGCGATACAGCATATTATCTCTGGTGTACAAAAGCCCTCAAAAGCTTTGTTCACACAACAGGCCTTAATGCTCAAATCAGTTTCGTTTTTCAAATCTGTTATGGGATATTGACTGTTCAAACAGCAAGTTAAGAATCAGATTTGTGTATTCAGACAGTAGTCATTTGCTGACATGGTTACGCTAGTTGACATAGTAATGATGGTTGTGTGCGCAGCGGTGTAGGCTGATTGGTGGTGTTGTTTGTGCTTCATATCACTCAGACGTTATGTAGCAGGCGAAGGTGATATCAACGCCTGCCATAGACATTTCCCAGTTGCTTTGAATGTTCCAAAATCCTAACGAGTCCTTTTTGGCTACTTGCCACAGTTGTCATCTAGCTAAAGCTAGCTAGCTGTTTAGCTAGCCACAGTAGTCATCTAGATAAAGGTAGCTAGCTGTTTAGCTAGCCACAGTAGTCATCTAGATAAAGGTAGCTAGCTGTTTAGCTAGCCACAGTAGTCATCTAGATAAAGAGCTAGCTGTTTAGTTTTCTACCACATACACTAATTAGTTTGTAAACAATTTAAGGTGCACGATGAAGAAATCACGCTGGCATTTCCCAGTTGCTAAATTTCAGTTCACGTGACACAACAAGCAAGTATAGTGTGGAGAATCAGTGTAATCATCTACATATATTGTATTTTCAGCTGTTTGAAGTTGGTGTACAAAAGTAAAAGCAAAAGATGCTATGTTTTTTTATTTAACTAGGCAAGTCAGTTAAGAACAAATTCTTATTTACAACGACGGCCAACACCAGCCAAACCCGGACGACAGTTGGCCAATTGTGCGCCGCCCTATAGGACTCCCAATCACGGCCGGATATGATAGGACCTGGATTTGAAACAAAGGACTCTAGTGACGCCTCTTGCACTGAGACGCAGTGCCTTAGACCGCTGCGCCACTTGGGAGCCCTGAACTTAAGAACAGGAAGCATAGAAATAGTGTACATAGAACAGATCTACCGTTTCTCAGACGTGCTTTCAATGAGAATGACAGACCTATAACTCATATGTCCATATGAATTTGGTCAGGTCGACAAAAGTTACATAATACAGCATTAACAAGCTAGTTATCTACCACGTGTTCTTGTCAAACTGTCAACAGAGTAGCTAGTGTAACAGTACAAATTTAGACCGTCCCCTCGCCCATACCCGGGCGCGAACTAGGGACCTTCTGCACACATCAACAGTCACCCTCGAAGCATCGTTACCCATCGCTCCACAAAAGCCGCGGCCCTTGCAGAGCAAGGGGAACTACTACTTCAAGGTCTCAGAGCAAGTGACGTCACTGATTGAAACGCTATTTAGCGCCCACGCTAACTAAGCTAGCCGTTTCACATCCGTTACACTCACCCCCCTTTTGACCTTCCTCCTTTTTCCGCAGCAACCAGTAATCCGGGTCAACAGCATCAATGTAACAGTACAAATTTAGACCGTCCCCTCGCCCATACCCGGGCGCGAACCAGGGACCTTCTGCACACATCAACAGTCACCCTCGAAGCATCGTTACCCATCGCTCCACAAAAGCCGCGGCCCTTGCAGAGCAAGGGGAACTACTACTTCAAGGTCTCAGAGCAAGTGACGTCACTGATTGAAACGCTATTTAGCGCCCACGCTAACTAAGCTAGCCGTTTCACATCCGTTACACTCACCCCCCTTTTGACCTTCCTCCTTTTTCCGCAGCAACCAGTAATCCGGGTCAACAGCATCAATGTAACAGTACAAATTTAGACCGTCCCCTCGCCCATACCCGGGCGCGAACTAGGGACCTTCTGCACACATCAACAGTCACCCTCGAAGCATCGTTACCCATCGCTCCACAAAAGCCGCGGCCCTTGCAGAGCAAGGGGAACTACTACTTCAAGGTCTCAGAGCAAGTGACGTCACTGATTGAAACGCTATTTAGCGCCCACGCTAACTAAGCTAGCCGTTTCACATCCGTTACACTAGCAAGCAACAACACCAAATAAGAGTCTTAAAACCACTGGAGGGCAAATAAAACAGATTTGTCTGTTTAGACACAAGTTCACATGGCCAGGAATCAGATTTGTAGTTGGTATGAATTGTAGCTTGAAATATCTGATTCCATGTGCTTTTTTTTGCTGTTCTCACTGCAGGGAAAAGAACAGATTCTAATCTGATATACAACAAAATATATATATATATATTTGAGTCACTTCAAACTGCCAAACATGCCGAACAAGGCTAAAGTGGAGCAGCATACTACTGCTGGGGAACTTGATCAACCAAGTTGATTTTACCTGTTGACTCTCCCAATGCCACACACCTGGCTAATTATTAGGACTTGATAGGCTAATTCACAGGACCCTGATAGGCTAATTCACAGGACCCTGATAGGCTAATTCACAGGACCCTGATAGGCTAATTCACAGGACCCTGATAGGCTAATTCACAGGACCCTGATAGGCTAATTCACAGGACCCTGATAGGCTAATTCACAGGACCCTGATAGGCTAATTCACAGGACCCTGATAGGCTAATTCACAGCTTTGTTTTGCATTTAAATCCCATCTGTTTCTTTCCATCTCCCTCATGTCTCCTGATTCTGCCTCTTCGACCCCACTCTCCTCCCTTTCTGCACCCTATGACTCGTACTGTCCCCTTTCCTGCCGGCTGGCCCGGCCCTCCCCTCCAGCTCCGTGGCTGAGTGACTCATTAGCTATGGTTCCATTAACTTGCCCAGTGATTTGTTTGTCGACATTTAGAAAGTTTGCATTGAACATAGATGCGTTAGTTGCCTGCTAGAGTGCGTTTCGAAAGAACTATCTTTTGTCGATAAAAACAGCTGGACGTAATGACGTCACACCTAAAAAAAATCAAAATCAAAATTCACAAAAACCTACAGTGTCAAATAAAATGTAGTGGTTGAAGTATTTCCATTACCCATTTAGACAAATTGTGCATTAACAAATTGTGCATTAACAAATTGTGCATTAACAAATTGTGCATTAACAAATTGTGCATTAACAAATTGTGCAATACAAAAATTCTATCTTATTTTTCCATTTCATGACATAAGCCCGTTTTCTGGACATATTCACTGAATTTAGTCTTCAGAAATAATGCCAGGGTTTGATTTGACAGCTTGGATCCCGTGTGGATTTTAGTTTCCATAGAAAGGTTTAGGTCCCGTCCTGTATGTCCTCCCAAAAATCTGTTTCATGTCCCCGGTAGCCTGCGAAAGCCAGCATGGGATAGAATGCAATAATTGACCAATATTTTTCATATTCTAATAATTCTCATGTGCCAACGTATCGCCATGGTGATACTTCTTTTCCTGTAGATCTGTAATAATTGGATGGTGAAACATGCATCCAGCCATTCGTAAATGCAAGGCGAAGCAATTCAGGAATTCTTGAGTCAGGACAATCATTGTCCTGCAAAGACAAATTATTTTATAGTAAAAAAGAAAACGTTATTTTGCAAGCAGTAGGCATTTCAAATTAAATGTAGAGTGAAGCTTATGGTTAGATGATGACATCACGTGCCCCACGTATTTTCGAAAGTATCTGGTAATCATCATTTATTTATTCGAAAAAACACTATTTCCATTATTTGTCCCAATGTCGAAAGTTCGACAAAATAAAAATTCACCCCTGTCGAAAGGATAAAAAACGTGAATGATCTTTAGAATATGTCTACTATCTGCTGATTCCACTACATATTTTGCAATTATTTGGAAACCTTTCTATAGAGAACTTACAGCACAGGACTGGAGGAAAACTTCTGGAGGACCTATCATCCTTTAACTCTCTCCCATCTACCTTCTCTTTGCTGCTAAAGCCACGATCTATCACTCTAAATGTGAAGCTTCTTCCTATAACCGTAGGAAGCACTTTCCACCTTCTCCTCCCTCCTTAATCCTCCACCCCCTCTCCCTTCTTCCTCACTCTCTGTGGGGTGACTTTATCAACCACTTGAAAAAGAAGATTGACAACAGCCACTCCTCATTCACTCAGCTTATGGAGTCCACTGGTCCCACTCACACAGAACTATCCTACGCCTTGGCCCCTTTCTACCTGCTCTCTCCAGATGAAATCCTGCGAAGTGAGGTCCGGCCACCAAAGAACCTGGTCGCTCAACCCCATCCCCTCCTCTCTTCTCCAGAGCATCTCTGGCAACCTTCTCCCATTCCTCACTTCCCTCATCAACTTGTCCCTG
The DNA here is from genome assembly GCF_057628025.1 of Oncorhynchus mykiss. Lineage (NCBI taxonomy): Eukaryota > Metazoa > Chordata > Actinopteri > Salmoniformes > Salmonidae > Oncorhynchus > Oncorhynchus mykiss. The sequence goes on from NC_143028.1 coordinate 76,339,630, forward strand.
ACCAATGGCTGCGTCCCCTCTAACTTTCAAATGGCCAGAGTTGCTCCCCTCCTCAAGAAACCAACACTCAACCCCTCTGACGTCCAAAACTACAGACCGGTACACCTTCTTTATTTTATAATTTGTTTATATTCTTCATTTTCTTTGAGTGTGCTCTCTCGCTATATCTCTCAGAACGATCGTCTTTACACAAACCAGCCAGTCTCCAAGACCGGTCATTCAACTGAGACTGTTCTCTGTGTCATGGAGGCTTTCTGCTCTGCCAAAGCTGACTCTCTCTCCTCTGTTCTCATCCTCATAGATCTATCCACTGGCTTCGACACTGAACCCTCAGATCCTCCTCTCCACCCTTTCAGGGCTGGGCGTCTCAGGCTCTGCCTCCTCTCCACCCTCTCAGGGCTGGGCGTCTCAGGCTCTGCCTCCTCTCCACCCTCTCAGGGCTGGGCGTCTCAGGCTCTGCCTCCTCTCCACCCTCTCAGGGCTGGGCGTCTCAGGCTCTGCCTCCTCTCCACCCTCTCAGGGCTGGCGTCTCAGGCTCTGCCTCCTCTCCACCCTCTCAGGGCTGGGCGTCTCAGGCTCTGCCTCCTCTCCACCCTCTCAGGGCTGGGCGTCTCAGGCTCTGCCTCCTCTCCACCCCCTCGGGGCAGGGCATCTCAGGCTCTGCACACTCTTGGATTACATCCTAATTAGCAGACCGCTCCTACCAGGTGAGCGGGTGAGTGAGGTCTCGACCCCGCCCTGTGCAACTGGGTACTGGACTTCCTGACGGGCCGCCCCCAGGTGGTGAGGGTAGGCAACAACATCTCCTCCCCGCTGATCCGCAACACTGGGGCCCCACAAGGGTGCGTTCTGAGCCCTCTCCTGTACTCCCTGTTCACCCACGACTGCGTGGCCACGCATGCCTCCAACTCAATCATCAAGTTTGCGGACGACACAACAGTGGTAGGCTTGATTACCAACAACGATGAGACGGCCTACAGGGAGGAGGTGAGGGCCCTCGGAGTGTGGTGTCAGGAAAATAACCTCACACTCAACGTCAACAAAACTAAGGAGATGATTGTGGACTTCAGGAAACAGCAGAGGGAACACCCCCCTATCCACATCGATGGAACAGTAGTGGAGAGGGTAGCAAGTTTTAAGTTCCTCGGCATACACATCACAGACAAACTGAATTGGTCCACTCACACAGACAGCATCGTGAAGAAGGCGCAGCAGCGCCTCTTCAACCTCAGGAGGCTGAAGAAATTTGGCTTGTCACCAAAAGCACTCACAAACTTCTACAGATGCACAATCGAGAGCATCCTGGCGGGCTGTATCACCGCCTGGTATGGCAACTGCACCGCCCTCAACCGTAAGGCTCTCCAGAGGGTAGTGAGGTCTGCACAACGCATCACCGGGGGCAAACTACCTGCCCTCCAGGACACCTACACCACCCGATGTCACAGGAAGGCCATAAAGATCATCAAGGACATCAACCACCCGAGCCACTGCCTGTTCACCCCGCTATCATCCAGAAGGCGAGGTCAGTACAGGTGCATCAAAGCTGGGACCGAGAGACTGAAAAACAGCTTCTATCTCAAGGCCATCAGACTGTTAAACAGCCACCACTAACACTGAGTGGCTGCTGCCAACACACTGACACTGACTCAACTCCAGCCACTTTAATAATGGGAATTGATGGGAAATGATGTAAATATATCACTAGCCACTTTAAACAATGCTACCTTATATAAATGTTACTTACCCTACATTATTCATCTCATATGTATATACTGTACTCTATATCATCGACTGTATCCTTATGTAATACATGTATCACTAGCCACTTTATACTATACTATGCCACTTTGTTTACATACTCATCTCATTTGTACATACTGTACTCGATACCATCTACTGTATCTTGCCTATGCTGCTCTGTACCATCACTCATTCATATATCCTTATGTACATATTCTTTATCCCCTTACACTGTGTACAAGACAGTAGTTTTGGAATTGTTAGTTAGATTACTTGTTATTACTGCATTGTCGGAACTAGAAGCACAAGCATTTCGCTACACTCGCATTAACATCTGCTAACCATGTGTATGTGACAAATAAAATTTGATTTGATTTGATTTGATTTGATTTGAAAGCAGACAACCAGGTTTTCCTCTAGGATTTTTCCTGTGCTTAGCTCCATTCCGTTTCTTTTTTTGTCCTGAAAAACTCCCCAGTCTTTAACGATTACAACCATAACATGATGCAGCCACCACTATGTTTGAGAATATGGAGAGTGGTATTCAACAATGTTTTGTATTGGACTTAACCCCAAACAAAAAACTTTGTTTTCAGGTCGAAAATCTACAATTGCTTTGCCACATTTTTTACAGTATTACTTTAGTGCCTTACTGCAAACAGGATGCATGTTTTAAATAGTTTATTCTGTACAGGTTTCGTTCTTTTCTCTCTGTCAAGTAGGTTAGTATTATGGAGTAACTACAATGTTGTTGATCAAATCTTAGTTGTTTTCTCCTGTCACCCTCCTTGCCTGGTCCGTGAGTTGTGGTGGGCAGTCCTCTCTTGGCAGGTTTGTTGTGGTGCCATATTCTTTCCATTTTCTAATGATGGATTTAATGGTGCTCTGTGGGATGTTCAAAGTTTCTGATATTTATTTATAACCCAACCCTGATCTGTACTTCTCCACAACTTTGTCCCTGACCTGTTTGGAGAGCTCCTTGGTCTTCATGGTGCCGCTTGCTTTGTGGTGCCCCTTGCTTAGTGGTGTTGCAGACTCTGGGGCCTTTCAGAACAGGTGTATATATACACTGAGATCATGTGACAGATCATGTGACACTTAGATTGCACACATGTGGACTTTATTTAACTAATTATGTGACTTCTGAAGGTAATTGGTTGCACCAGATCTTATTTAGGGGCTTCATAGAAAAGGGGGTGAATACATATGCACACACCACTTTTCCATTTGTTCACTTCACCAATTTGGACTATTTTGTATATGTCCATTACATGAAATCCAAATAAAAATTCATTTCAATTACAGGTTGTAATGCAACCAAAATAGGAAAATTGCTAAGGGGGATGAATACTTTTTGCAAGGCAATGTATGTCACCTTACTGCACATACTGGTGTATATACTCCCATGTTGTAACAGCACTTACCTTAATCAACTCACTATGCATATTGAAAAACAGTGTCCATAGCCTACTATGTCCCTGTAGGCTATTTTATATGTATTTTTTATTTTCATTTATATTTTCATTTATATTTTATTATATTTTATTATATTTTATTATATTTTATCTGCATACGTCTTCTCTTGATTTTGTGTGTTTAGTATATTTATTCGTATGGTTTACAGTGTCTTCAGAAGGGAAAGGGCCTAGTTAGTTGTACAACTGAATGCATTCAACTGAAATGTGTCTTCCGCATTTAACCCAACCCATCTGAATCCGGAAGGTGCGGGGGGCTGCCTTATTCGACATTTGGCGCCCGGGGAACTGCCTTGTTCCGGGGCGAAATGACAGATTTTTACATTGTCAGCTCGGGGATTCAAACCGCTTGACTTTGTCCACATTTTTGTTGTGTTACAGCCTGAATTTAAATGGCCTGCACACAATACCCCATAATGTCCATGTGAAATTATGTTTTTAGAAATATTAACAAATTAAATCACATGAAAAGCCAAAATGTCTTGAGTCAATAAGTATTCAACCCCAATGTTATGGCAATCCTAAATAATTTCAGTCGTAAAAATGTGCTTAACAAGTCACATAATAAGTTGCATGGACTCACTATGTGTGCGATAATAGTGTTAAACATGATTTTTGAATGACGCGCTCATCTCTACCCCACACAATTATCTGTAAGGTCCCTCAGTCAAGCAGTGAATTTCGAACAGATTCAACCACAATGATCAGAGGGGTTATCCAATGCCTCCCAAAGAAGGGCACCTATTGGTAAGCAGACATTGAGTATCACTTTTAGCATGATGAAGTTATTAATTACACTTTCGATGGTGTATCAATGCACCCAGTCACTACAAAGATACAGGCATCCTTCCTAACTCAGTTGCCGTTAAGGAAGGAAACCGCTCAGAGATTTTCACCATGAGGCCAACGGTGTCTTTAAAACAGTTACAGAGTTAAATCAGAGAGGCAACAAAGAGACCAAAGATAACCCTGAAGGAGCTGCAAAGCGGAGATTGGAGTATCTGTCCAGAGGACCACTTTAAGCCGTACACTCCACAGAGCTGGGATTTACGGAAGAGTGAAGAAGAAAACAAAGGCAGTAAAACATATTTAGCATCTTCACAACCATCAAGTGGTTGTGTAAATCAAAAAATACAAACCCCCCAAAAAATCCATTTTAATTCCAGGTTGTAAGGCAACAAGGTTGGAAAAAATGCCAAGGGGGTGAACACTTTCACAAGCCACTGTCACTGTTGCATTGGTCCTGTAGACTAAACTGATTTCATAATATACAAAATGTAAAGAATATGAATAAATGGTAAGTGGTTGGTAGGGTGCAGTAGTCAGCCCAGGGTTCAGCTACATACAGTTGAATTCGGAAGTTTCCATACACTTAGGTTGGAGTCATTAAAACTCATTTTTCAACCACTCCACAAATGTCTTGTTAAAACCTCTTAAGTCTACCCCCTCCTTTTTCGAACATTCTGTTAAAAATCGCGCAACTTTTCAGCGTCCTGCTACTCATGCCAGGAATATAGTATATGCATATGATTAGTATGTGTGGATAGAAAACACTCTGAAGTTTCTAAAACTGGTTAAATCACGGCTGTGACTATAACAGATCGTGTGTTTCATCGAAAAGCGCAAGAAAAACTGCTCTCTGAAAGCTAAAAATAATTTCCATGAGTCACTTTCATGGGTTGTTAAAAGGGCACAAAGTAATTATGGACCTGCATGCAATTCCTACAGATTCCACACGATGTCGCCATTGTCGTCATTTTCCAGGGACTTTTTTGTTGGTAAATCCAACTAACTGGATTCAATTTCTTCCGGTCTCAGCCAGGATGTTGTGAGGTGCACATTTTCAGCCATTGATTTGAAGACGAGGAGCTATTGAATACACATCGCCCTGTAATCATTTTGATAGATTATAAACGTTTACTAATACCTAAAGTTGTATTACAAAAGTATTTTGAAGTGTTTTGTGAAAGTTTATCGTCGACTTTTTTAATTTAAAAAAATGACGCTGCGTTTTAAAACTATGTTTTTTTCTGAATCACACAGCTTCCATAGAAAGCTATTTTGGGTATATATGGACCGATTTAAACGAAAAAAAGACCCAATAGTGATGTTTATGGGGCATATAGGAGTGCCAAGAAAGAAGCTCGTCAAAGGTAATGAATGTTTTATATTTTATTTCTGCGTTTTGTGTAGCGCCGGCTAAGCTAAATCTTTGTTTACGTCGCATTCAGGCATTTTGGGGTGTTGCATGCTATCAGATAATAGCTTCTCATGCTTTCGCCGAAAAGCATTTTAAAAATCTGACTTGTTGGCTAGGTTCACAACGAGTGTAGCTTTAATTCAATACCCTGCATGTGCATTTTGATGAACGTTTGAGTTTTAACGAGTACATTTAGCATTTAGCGTAGCGCATTTGCATTTCCAGGTGTCTACTTGAGACATCTGCGTCTCAAGTAGGAGCAAGAAGTTAACAAACTATAGTTTGGCTGTGCCTTTAAACAGCTTGGAAAATTCCAGAAAATTATGTCATGGCTTTAGAATCTTCTGATAGGCTAATTGACATCATTTGAGTCAATTGGAGGTGTACCTGTGGATGTATTTCAAGGCATACCTTCAAACTCTGTGCCTCTTTGCTTGACATTATGGGAAAATCTAAAGAAAATTGTAGACCTCCACAGGTCTAGTAAATCCTTGGGAGCAATTTCCAAATGCCTGAAGGTACCACATTCATCTGTACAAACAATAGTAGGTACGCAAGTATAAACACCATGGGACCACGCAGCCGTCATACTGCTCAGGAAGGAGATGCGTTCTGTCTCCTAGAGATGAACGTACTTTGGTGCGAAAAGTGCAAATCAATCCCAGAACAACAGCAAAGGAACTTGTGAAAATGCTGGAGGAAACAGGTACAAAAGTATCTATATCCACAGTAAAAAAAAAAAGCCAGACTATGATTTACAACTGCACACAGGGACAAAGATCGTACTTTTTTGAGAAATGTCCTCTGGTCTGATGAAACAAAAATAGAACTGTTTGAACATAATGACAATCATTATGTTTGGAGGAAAATGGGGGAGGCTTGCAAGCCGAAGAACACCATCCCAACCGTGAAGCACGGGGGTGGCAGCACCATGTGGTGGGGGTGCTTTGCTGAAGGAGGGACTGGTGCACTTCACAAAATAGATGGCATCATGAGGATGGACAATTATGTGGATATATTGAAGCAACATCTCAAGACATCAGACAGGAAGTTAAAACCTGGTCGCAAATGGGTCTTCCAAATGGACAATGACCCAAGCATACTTCCAAAGTTGTGGCAAAATGGCTTAAGGACAACAAAGTCAATGTATTGGAGTGGCCATCACAAAGCCCTGACCTCAATCCTGTAGAAAATGTGTGGGCAGAACTGAAAAAGTGTGTGTGAGCAAGGAGGCCTACAAACCTGACTCAGTTACACCAGCTCTGCCAGGAGGAATGGGCCAAATTTCACCTAACTTATTGTGGGAAGCTTGTGGAAGGCTACCCGAAACATTTGACCCAAGTTCAACAATTTAAAGGCAATGCTACCAAATACTAATTGAGTGTATGTAAACTTCTGACCCACTGGGAATGTGATGAAAGAAATAAAAGCTGAAATAAATAATTCTCTCTACTATTATTCTGAAATTTCACATTCTTAAAATAAAGTGGTGATCCTAACTGACCTAAAACAGGGAATTTTTATTCTGATTAAATGTCAGGAATTGTGAAAAACTGAGTTTAAATGTATTTGGCTAAGGTGTATGTAAACGTCCGACTCCAACTGTACATACCTCTATGGCTATCACATCCACATGGTGCTGGGGTGAATACGATGCTGGGACTAGCCATTTCCCTAATTGAATGACACACCAGATTAGGTACATGAATAAAGGGTGTAGTTTCTCCTCTGAATGTAGCAACATATAACATTAGTCAATGTTTTTAGCTAGCAAACCATCTAACGTTAGCACGCTAGCTACTGTAGCTAAGTAACTTGCCTGTCAAGGACACAACCATATCGCAAAAAAGCCCATTTAACAGCATTATCCATAATTTAGCTAGCTACCTAGCTAGCAACGGCCAAGTTCATGTTTATAACAGGCTAGCTAACGTTAGCAAGTCATCTAACATTAGTAAGCTATCCAAGTAACGTTAACTAGCTAGGCTAGCTAGCTAGCTTGTGTTATTGTCCTCATTGACCTTAACTTTACACAAGTAAAACTATTCACAAATAATGGAAAGCAGTACTGTAACGTTACTTTACTTGAGCAAACAGATTTTGCATTCCAGTCTGGTGCATAAACATAAACAGATGAGAACTAAAAACAAGGAATAATGATCAAATGCGTTGGTCTGAACATGTAGTAGTGTATTGAGAACATGCTAGTGTATTATGTTTCGTTATTTCAAAACGTCCGGTGGTGATAAATACAAACAATTAAACTGTTCTTTAGTTCCAAATCCCTGTGGCATTTTCTTTCCCGAAAGCTACTGCTAGCTACTGTCAAGGATCAAAGACAGGTTTCTTCCTGTTGAGGCTTTTTTGGCTTCTTCTTCTGTGGTGTTTAAGAAGTGCCACCCACCTACTGCATGTAGTATTGTAACAGTTGTTAAAGTACTGTGTGAATTTTACCAGGTTCATAATTAATATGGCATGTTGATTTGTTATTATGCGTGCCTGCATCCTGGGAGTAGGGGAGTGTGTACTTACGTTTTGCCCTGCGTGCTCCTGCTCAAATCATTTTGATGCACTATGAGAGGTAGGCACGCTTTTTCTGTCGTCTTCAGAAAAGTTTCCAGATTATTTTAAGCACAAAGTCATACACACAGTGTTTTGTTCATGAATAATGTTGTATATTTAGAGGTTACTCATAAGTGGATGGTATTGTTAAGATGCACTTGTAATTGTACTTTTTAGAATGATATTAACATGCTGAATTCAACATGTGGTTAATAGCTAGCTAAGGTATTAGCAGGCTATTGTATGTAGTCTCAATCAACCACACACAACGCAGAGTTACAGCGGAGCAGTACAGCCCCGGTTACAGTATGGCTGAATACCTGTATCCTAAATAGTAAGCCGTTTGGAGATAACTTCAACAGCTGACCAATTAGATATGGGGATGCGCTACGGAAATCAACGTATAGCGGGAATTATACAACGGGTGGTTCTAATCCTTGATGCGGATTTGTTAAAACCGCATTTCAGCCAGTGTCTATTCCACAAGTTACAACCGGCTAAATCTATGACGTTGAAATGCCTATTTACTCTGTTCCATCTGACTGTGCAATCCACTGTCTCATCAGCCCAGCCAGGCAATTTATAAACTTAGACTTCTCCTGACCCCTCCTGTCTCAGCCTCCAGTATTTATGCTGCAGTAGTTTATGTATCGAGGGGCTAGGGTGAGTCTGTTATATCTGGAGTACTTATCATGTCCTATTCGGTGTCCTGTGTGAATTTAAGTGTGCTCTCTCTAATTCTCTCTTTCTCTCTTTCTTTCTCTCTCTCGGAGGACCTGAGCCCTAGGACCATGCCTCAGGACTACCTGACATGATGACTCCTTGCTGTCCCCAGTCCACCTGGCCGTGCTGCTGCTCCAGTTTCAACTGTTCTGCCTTATTATTATTGGACCATGCTGGTCATTTATGAACATTTGAACATCTTGGCCATGTTCTGTTATAATCTCCACCCGGCACAGCCAGAAGAGGACTGGCCACCCCACATAGCCTGGTTCCTCTCTAGGTTTCTTCCTAGATTTTGGCCTTTCTAGGGAGTTTATCCTAGCCACCGTGCTTCTACACCTGCATTGCTTGCTGTTTGGGGTTTTAGGCTGGGTTTCTGTACAGCACTTTGAGATATCAGCTGATGTACGAAGGGCTATATAAATAAATTTGATTTGACTTCATCTCGGTCCTAACAACTCTCATATCCTCCAAACACCGGATTCTCTGGCATTATCACTTAAACATCGCAACACACGACACATTCTTAGTACACAAAATAAATAGAGTATGTGAATTTTTCGAAAATTGAGTACGGTATAAATACCAGGATATTATACTTATTTTAGCTCGTCATCGAATACAATTCAATGCATACTTTCCCACAATGCATTGAAAGAGGTGGGCTGCGAGTGATACAGTAGGCCCTAGTTCTCTTCAAGAAGCCAAACAACAAAATGAGGCTACTTACTTGGAAGATGCCTAATAGCAAAGCTTCAATGTAGGTGTTCAAATGTAGGCTACTGTAAGTCATTTTTTGTTCTCCTTATAATGATCACGAGTATTGCATCATCTTTGAAAACTTACTTATTTTTTTAAGATATTTTTTTTTATCCGAAGTGCATTTCTGTTTTCTCATTGAAAAGTGTTTATCACTGTCTTGACCTTCATGGGAGCTTTTAACACAAAATACTAAACCATTTTTTTTTTTTTTCTGAATGTGTCGGCACTGGGGACTTGATGTGGCAGTGTTATTGATGTCAGGCCGTTTGATTTGAACATGTGGATTGTTTTAGTTTTGTAGGCTAGGCTACCAATTAAATGTTTCATTTATGGATCAATCCTTAAACAGTCAATCTCGTTTCCAACGATCAGTACTTTAGTTTATGTTGTTTCTGTCCAGTGGTTCTGCCTGACTGTCCATATTTTTTCCTCACTAAAAACAATACAATTGAGACTATAGACGTGGACTTTGGAGATCAGGTAGTTTTAATCAAGCAGAACTGACTCTCTGCATCTGTATCCAAAAGGAAATAAAACATTTGTAGAGCACATCTGTTCTGAGAATCGGCGCCTCTTTCTCTCTCAGTGCATCAAAAAAAATGTAGGTTATTTTTGAGCATGATCAATATGTCATTCATCTACTTAACCTGTCAATTATTAGGTGTATCACTTTTCCTGTCAATGACTGTAAGTGCATTATGTCCACATGTGATTGTATTGTTTTTAAAATTGGCAAATGTATCAAATCAAATAAAAAAATCACTACAAATGTATTTTATAGAAACAACAGCCGCATGCAAGCCTCTGGCTGATTGTGTTCAGCTGGAAGGTAGAGGGACGAATTTGAGATTAGAGAAATTCCTTGTCATTTTCTCAAAAAAATTATCTCAGGGTTTATGCTGTCCTATGAGTGGAGGCCAACCGCCAGAGATGCAAATCCCGTCTTGAACGGCACACTCCACTAGCCCGCTGGCGGTAGGACTTTATAACCGTGGGCGTAGGGAAAGAGGAAAATAGCAAGCAGGAGGATTTTGTGTGTGTGTGTGTGTGTGTGTGTGTGTCACAGTTCTAAAAATAAATATTTATTCTGTGACTGGTACTCACATGCTAACACATAACAAGCAGTAGCCTGGCAGAGAAATGTAAAGGGTTTAAGTTGTGTGATTTTATTAAAACCACCAGTTCACTTTCCTTGCTAATACACTACTGACTTTATCTTCTCAGATGTGGCAGCAAACATATATTGGAATGAAAAAGAAGCATCAGATGCCACAAACAGAGCAACCCAGGGGACAACAAAATAAAATGGCATACCAGAGATAGGTTAGTTTATAAATGTGAACCAATCAATACATTTTAAATAACGTACTGAGTTTTGATAAAGTTGAGACTTGTTCCAATGGTTTTAGTGTGTTTTTAGCTTTGAGATTCCATTGTTCAAGAATGTTAGTTTATTGGGCAGAATAACTTATTGTCTCCTATAATTTCACAGGCTTTACCCAGTCACCTAAAATAGCTGTTTATTGAAGAGAGGCAGAGATTTGAGTTGAGTCACTAAAGACACAATGTCTGATGTGGAGATGGACCCAGAAGACCATAACCTCTCCACGCTGGCGCTCCCTGAGTTTGAGGACCTGATTGTGTCAGCAGACTGAAAAAGAAGCTCTTATGAGGAGAAAAAAAAACGCAGTCAGAATGAAAACCAGAGCCAACATCAACGTCCACTGCAGCCCAGAACATCGACTGTTCAATAGACCAATAGACCACAGACAATCACCTGCACCTTGCAGAACATTTTCACTGACTCTCTTCACACCTGCTTCTCAAGATACTTTTTTTGCACTGACTGCCACTCACTCACTCACCTAGCCAAACACTAAACAGCTCACTAAACACTAAAGAGCTCACTAAACATTAAACAGCTCACTAAACGCCTCACTAAACACAAAACAACTCACGAAACGCCTCACTAAACAACTCACTAAACAACTCACTAAACCCCTCACTAAACACTAAACAACTCACAAAACGCCTCACTAAAACACCTCACTAAACCCCTCACTAAACCCCTCACTAAACAACTCACTAAACAACTCACTAAACCCCTCAATTAACACCTCACTTAACACCTCACTTAACACCTCACTAAAACACCTCACTAAACCCCTCACTAAACCCCTCACTAAACAACTCACTAAACAACTCACTAAACACCTCACTAAACCCCTCACTAAACCCCTCACTAAACCCCTCACTAAACACCTCACTAAACAACTCACTAAACACCTCACTAAACAACTCACTAAACACCTCACTTAACACCTCACTTAACACCTCACTTAACACCTCACTAAACACCTCACTAAACCCCTCACTAAACACCTCACTAAACACCTCACTAAACAACTCACTAAACCCCTCACTAAACACTAAACCCCTCACTGAAACACTAAACAACTCACTAAACACTAAACAACTCACTAAACACCTCACTAAACAACTCACTAAAAACTAAACACCTCACTAAACACTACTCACTAAACACCTCACTAAACACTACTCACTAAACACCTCACTAAACAACTCACTAAACCCCTCACTAAACACTAAACCCCTCACTGAAACACTAAACAACTCACTAAACACTAAACAACTCACTAAACACCTCACTAAACAACTCACTAAAAACTAAACACCTCACTAAACAACTCACTAAACCCCTCACTAAACCCCTCACTAAACCCCTCACTAAACAACTCACTAAACAACTCACTAAACAACTCACTAAACAACTCACTAAACACCTCACTAAACACCTCACTAAATATCTCACTAAACCCCTCACTAAACACCTCACTAAACACCTCACTAAACACTAAACTCCTCACTAAACACTAAACACCTCACTAAACACCTCACTAAACACTAAACACCCCTTACAGAGCCTTCAGAAAGTATTCAGACACCTTGATTTTTCCCATTTTGTTATGTTACAGACTTATTCTAAAATATACTTTTTTTTAAATATATATCCTCAGACACACACAATACCCAATAATGACGAAGTGAAAACAGCTTTTTAGAAATGTTTGCAACTGCCTTCAAAATGTAAAAAAACAGATACTTATGTCAATAAGTATTCAGACCCTTTGCTATGAGACTTGAAATTGAGCTCAGCTGCATCCTGTTTCCATTGATCATCCTTTAGATGTTTCTACAACTTGATTGGAGTCCACCTGTGGTAAATTACATTGATTGTACATGACTATATATGCCTGCTAGGATCTTCTCACATCTGAGATGTTGCATCACATGCTGGTCACAAGCAGGAGCTACTATTCTGAAACCAATTGAATCACACAACAAACAAACACTTAAGACTTTTGATAACAAACCAAACAGTTACCACCATTGTCACATCATTTACAATTATAAATGTATTTAATTTGGATAGCTTAAAGCTGGATGTAGATGCAAGCCTTGTCTTTAAGGTCCTGCATGGTCTTGCCCCTCCGCCCCTATGCCGGCATATCATGGTCAAGGAAAGCAACTCCAGAATAACAAGGGCAGTAACTAGAGGGGATTGTTTTGTCCCTTTTAGACTCAATAGAATCTCTGAAATCGGCCTTCTGTTAGAGCTACAATATACTGGAATGCCCATGGACTTGAGAAGCTGCACTGATTATTGTACTTTTACCTTTAATCTGAAAACATGGCTAAAATCTATCCAAACCTGGACACATGTGAGTTATCTGTGGTTCCTCATATGTAAGACGACAGTTGATGACAGTGTTGTTGTTGTTGTTGTTAGAATGATATATTATTGGATGTAATGTGTTTTGTATTGTTTTAGTGAGTATGTGTATAGTGGCTGTGTAATTGTCCTTAGCTGCCCTGAGACTACGGGCGTAAATGATCTTTTGGCTAACCCCCGCCACATTTACATGGATGTTGCATTATTGTAATATTGATGTTGATTAATGCGCATTGTCCCCTAATAATAAATACATAAAAATCAACCATCTCTGCAGCACTCCACCAATCAGGCCTTTATGGTAGAGTGGCCAGATGAAAGCCCCTCCTCAGTAAAAGGCACATGAAAGCCCACTTGGAGTTTGTCAAAAAGGCACCTAAAGGACTCTCAGACCATGAGAAACAAGATTCTCTGGTCTGATGAAACCAAGATTGAACTCTTTGGCCTAAATGCCAAGCGTCACGTCTGGAGGAAACCTGACACCACCCCTACGGTGAAGCATGGTGGTGGCAGCATCATGCTGTGGGGATGTTTTCCACCATCCCTACAGTGAAGCATGGTGGTGGCAGCATCATGCTGTGGGGATGTTTTCCACCATACCTACAGCGAAGCATGGTGGTGGCAGCATCATGTTGTGGGGATGTTTTTATGCTGCAGGGACTAGGAGACTAGTCAGGATCCAGGCAAAGATGAATGGAGCAGTACAGAGAGATCCTTGATGAGAACCTGCTCCAGAGCACTGGGACCTCATACTTGGGTGACGGTTCACCTTCCAACAGGACAACGATCCTAAGCACACAACCAAGACAACGCACTAGTGGCTTCGGGTCAAGTCTCTAAATGTCCTTGAGTGGCCCAGATAGAGCCCAGACTTGAACCCGATCTAACATCTCTGAATAGACCTGAAAATAGCTGTGCAGCTATCCAACCTGTAAGAGCTTGAGAGGATCTGCAGAGAAGAATGGGAGAAACTCCCCAAATACAGGTGTGCCAAGCTGGTAGCGTCATACCCAAGAAAACTCTAGGCTGTAATTGCTGCCAAAGGTGCTTCAACAAAGTACTGAGTAAAGGGTCTGAATACTTCTGTAAATGTAATATTTCATTTATTTTTTTATTTTTTATAAATTAGCAACAATTAAATACATGTTTTTGCTTTGTCATTATGGGATATTGTGTGTAAATTGAAGAGGGGGGAAAAAATGATTGAATCCGTTTTAAAATAAGGTTGTAAAGTAACAAAATGTGGAAAAAGTCAAGGGGTCTGAATACTTTTCTAAAGGCACTGTATACCTCGTGGTCACATTGGGCAGATTTGAATTATGTTGTTATTGTTGTTTGCAAGCAGGAAGTCTCCCAGCTGTGTTTGATGGTGTCATATTGCAACATGAGTCGAGAAGTATGAGAATATCACCTCCATAAAGAAGTAGTAGTGCTTGTTCTTCATGAACATCCTCAAGGCCAGAGTGTTTCTGAAAAGGACTAAAATCTACAGGATGCCACTGCTTTGGAGAAGACATTTGAGAACTTTATCTAATCATCTTTCTCTTTATATAAATATCTCTCTTTCCCTCACCCACTCTCCCTCCCTCTTTACATCTCCAACTCTCTCTCTCCTCCCTTCTCTATTACTCCCCCTCTCTCTCTCTCTCCTCCCTTCTCTATTACCCCCTCTCTCTCCTCCCTTCTCTATTACCCCCTCTCTCTCCTCCCTTCTCTATTACTCTCTCTCTCTCTCTCCTCCCTTCTCTATTACTTACTCTCTCTCCTCCCTTCTCTATTACCCCCTCTCTCTCCTCCCTTCTCTATTACCCTCTCTCTCTCCCTCTCTCCCTCTCTCCCTCTCTCCCTCTCCCTCTCTCCCTCTCTCTCTCCTCCCTTCTCTATTACCCTCTCTCTCTCTATTACCCTCTCTCCTCCCTTCTCTATTACCCTCTATCTCTGTCTTCCTCCATCCTTCTCCCTCTCCTCTCTCTCCCGATCTCGCTTTATCTCTCCAGCTCCCTATTTCTTCCTTACTTTAGCCTCTCTCTCATTGGCATGTCTCCTATTTTCCAATCTCTGCACTAGTTGTGTCAAGTGTCTCCCCGAATGGGATCAAAAATGCATCATAGAGAGTTGATGCGCGCACACACACACACACACACACACACAGCGAGAGAGAGACACACACACACAGAGAGAGACACACACACACACACACACACACACACACACACACACACAGACAGACACATCACACTGAACTGAAGCAGAGCTGATGCAGACTTGAGTGAACAAGTTGATACTGCTTCATCTCTCTTTGCAACCCCCAGGACACTTTGATCACACTAACCACAGGTACAAACAGGGACAAACAGGAACACACAGGGACACACAGGGACACACAGGGACAAACAGGGACACACAGGGACACACAGGGACAAACAGGGACAAACAGGAACACACATGGACAAACAGGGACAAACAGGGACAAACAGGGACACACAGGGACACACAGATTAGACCTAGCTTCCTCCAACAGCCTGTGAAGTCACCCCTTATCTAGGTGAAAATACTGTACATCAAATCACAGGAACCACAAACCATAGGAACAGGAACCAGACCTGTATCTGAGCTTAATTGAGCTTGCCTGATGAACCAATAGGATAGTCCAAAAACATGCAAATCACACTCGTCTGGCACTCCAGGTAGGCTACACCAAACACTTACAATATCTGAACAAATTTCAAATAGTATCTGAACCCAGGTCTGCTACGACAGTAGTTTCTTCCAGAAACATGAGTGCACTGATATAACAGTCAGATCGAGCACAACTCATCTTGAAATAATACAGAAAGTGGCGTTTTTGTTGTCAACCATTTGGGGTGTGTCTCCCCCTCAGACTTTACAGTTTTCTTTACAATCGCTAGGACCCATTTCTCAATACTTAGGTCACTTTTTCAAAACTCTTCACACAGTTCTCCTAAACAACTTTCAGCTTGGGCACAGCAGTTCATTTCACATCCAAAATGCACTAAAACTACCAAAACACTTCATACATGTCTCAAATCAACTCATTCTTCCATAACATTAGCAAAGGTTGTCACCCAACAAGCACACTTTGTCATAAAACAACGACCTAAAAAACACGAACATTAACTATCATTACACAATGTTTTCTCTACAAAATGACACCTCTCTACTGTTTCCAATTCACTGCAGTATATGTTACAGGAATGTATCAGACATGATGCAATATGCTTCAATATGTTTTATGGCATTGAATGATTCCAAAATAGAAGAATGTGTATATACACCATCTACCGTTACAGATAAAGGAGCAATTCTAGTCAACCCTGTCTTCTGACTTTGGCCACAGGTTCTCATCCACATCACATCCTATGTAATCTTGGGCAATACACCTAGGAAATAATCTTTTGGCATGCCTGGTCCATCCCTGGTGTCATGACATGCTCCCTTTGTCCAGGTGGGAAAAGGCAGTGTGGATCAGTCCTCTGTGGATCTGTTGGGGTGGTATAGAAATTGGAGTGGGTCCAGGGTGTCTGGGATGATGGTGCTGATGTGAACCACGGCTACTGTCATGACGTTGCCCTGTTGGGGTAGGTTTATGACCCCCCCCCCCCCCCCCCCCATAAATACCTTTCCCTCTTTTCTCTCCACTCTACAGAATGGACTATTGGAAAGCCCTTTGTTAACATAGAGAGAGTATGGTAACATAAAAAGGTTGGGGAGAATAACAATATTTCTGTAATCCAACCAGTTGAAAGTGTCCGTTGGTAATTACAGTGCCTTGCGAAAGTATTCGGCCCCATTGAACTTTGCGACCTTTTGCCACATTTCGGGCTTCAAACATAAAGATATAAAACTGTATTTTTTTGTGAAGAATCAACAACAAGTGGGACACAATCATGAAGTGGAACGACATTTATTGGATATTTCAAACTTTTTTAACAAATCAAAAACTGAAAAATTGGGCGTGCAAAATTATTCAGCCCCCTTAAGTTAATACTTTGTAGCGCCACCTTTTGCTGCGATTACAGCTGTAAGTCGCTTGGGGTATGTCTCTATCAGTTTTGCACATCGAGAGACTGACATTTTTTCCCATTCCTCCTTGCAAAACAGCTCGAGCTCAGTGAGGTTGGATGGAGAGCATTTGTGAACAGCAGTTTTCAGTTCTTTCCACAGATTCTCGATTGGATTCAGGTCTGGACTTTGACTTGGCCATTCTAACACCTGGATATGTTTATTTTTGAACCATTCCATTGTAGATTTTGCTTTATGTTTTGGATTATTGTCTTGTTGGAAGACAAATCTCCGTCCCAGTCTCAGGTCTTTTGCAGACTCCATCAGGTTTTCTTCCAGAATGGTCCTCTATTTGGCTCCATCCATCTTCCCATCAATTTTAACCATCTTCCCTGTCCCTGCTGAAGAAAACCAGGCCCAAACCATGATGCTGCCACCACCATGTTTGACAGTGGGGATGGTGTGTTCAGGGTGATGAGCTATGTTGCTTTTACGCCAAACATAACGTCTTGCATTGTTGCCAAAAAGTTCAATTTTGGTTTCATCTGACCAGACCACCTTCTTCCACATGTTTGGTGTGTCTCCCAGGTGGCTTGTGGCAAACTTTAAATGACACTTTTTATGGATATCTTTAAGAAATGACTTTCTTCTTGCCACTCTTCCATAAAGGCCAGATTTGTGCGACTGATTGTTGTCCTATGGACAGAGTCTCTCACCTCAGCTGTAGATCTCTGCAGTTCATCCAGAGTGATCATGGGCCTCTTGGCTGCATCTCTGATCAGTCTTCTCCTTGTATGAGCTGAAAGTTTAGAGGGACGGCCAGGTCTTGGTAGATTTGAAGTGGTCTGATACTCCTTCCATTTCAATATTATCGCTTGCACAGTGCTCCTTGGGATGTTTAAAGCTTGGGAAATCTTTTTGTATCCAAATCCGGCTTTAAACTTCTTCACAACAGTATCTCGGACCTGCCTGGTGTGTTCCTTGTTCTTCATGATGCTCTCTGCGCTTTTAACGGACCTCTGAGACTATCACAGTGCAGGTGCATTTATACGGAGACTTGATTACACACAGGTCGCTTGTATTTATCATCATTAGTCATTTAGGTGAACATTGGATCATTCAGAGATCCTCACTGAACTTCTGGAGAGTGTTTGCTGCACTGAAAGTAAAGGGGCTGAATAATCTTGCACGCCCAATTTTTCAGTTTTTGATTTGTTAAAAAAGTTTGAAATATCCAATAAATGTCGTTCCACTTCATGATTGTGTCCCACTTGTTGTTGATTCTTCACAAACAAATACAGTTTTATATCTTTATGTTTGAAGCCTGAAATGTGGCAAAAGGTTGCAGAGTTCAAGGGGGCCGAATACTTTCGCAAGGCACTGTAAATAATATGATGTCAGATCAGTTGTTGTCTGGGACATTATATCTGATGATAGGGTGACATAACCTGTAACTTGGATCAGATTCACATGGAATTGTTGTGCAATTTAAATGTTTAAATATGAAACTATTTGTGAAAAGATTTAATGTAATTTTAGTGTTTAAAATTAGATAATTGTTTTCATGAGTAAAATATTCTCACTCTGGCCACGCCCACCTGAATAGGCATTGGTTGGAAATGAGGATCCAACCCCTTTTCTAAATTTCTATAAGAGCCTTCGTGACCCAATTCATGGCAGACTAAGCCAACAGCAGCGTGAGCTGTGGTTGCTAATGGTTGAACGACTACAACCTAACGAAATGAACCTTGTGTTCCCGACGACGTGAGGACCGGTGTCCATGCCTTTAAACGGGCTCATTTCAATGTGGAGATGACGATCGACACACTGGGAGGATGAATTTCGACTACACCAGCCAGAATACAGCATGAGCTTAAAATATGGCAACTTGGAATGAACTTTGATCTCTTATTCACTAAAGAAGTGATACATCCTAGATGTCGAGTTATCAGTAGCAGCTGTAAACGTGCGTGACCTAGGAAAGGATGGACAATCTCTTCAGAACGACAGGGTACTACAACATATCCGTTCTACCACCTGACGACAGACTACAACGCATCCGCCCAGAAATATTTTTCAAAGGACAAGGGAGATCTCCGCTGGCAACCCAGCCTTCCATCTTCGAGGAATGGAGAGTAAGGTGGGAGGAAAAGGGACACCATCCTGGGATGGGCTACATACCGCTCTGTGACCGCACAGGAGTGGTGAAATGCCACATTGTCCCATACAATTACAAACGTTGGCCAATTTCGCCTCACTGCAACCCTTTCCTCACCTGGCACAACCCTTCCATAGAGGTCATCCAGGAATGAAATGAGACGCTCTGTGGTTTATGGCCCAATTAGCGGTTTGTGTAACAGCCATCCAACAGAGGATATTGCTGGACACATTGTGATGTTGTCACCCCTCTGGCCCGAGACATCCACTGTGGCTCTTTTCCCAATCACATTCCTTCCTCGCCGCCGTGTTTTGGCCAAGTTGAAACCAGCCTCATCCACAAAGATGAATATGTGGGGTGTTTGCCTGGCTTCAATCTCCATGACTCTCTAAAATAAATCCACAAGGAAACATAAGTTTTAAGCTATTACGGTAGTTTAGATTATACCTAAAAACATGCCATTGTGTGACTCTGCCCTGTTTGGTTATGTTCAAAAAGTTATGCTTACATTGTGAATATTTCCAAAGGTAATGCTGTCTGCCAACACTCTGTCCCGAATCTTTGTGAGTTTTATGCCATTGTTTCTGATGACCATATCAATGATTGCAGTTTCCTGCACAGCAGTGAAAATCTTTTGTGTCCTAAGCAGAAATTCAAAAACAATTACACACAAGTAGGTATGGAGGCTTTGCTCAATTTACTTCTGTAATGTGCAGTTCAGTCAGATGCCCTTGCAGAATGCACGTTACCTGTTGTTTTGCCTGAAATTTCTCACAATAGATGCCACTGTTGAGCGTTGCAGATTTGGCTGCACTCTCAGACCAGCCTCTGTCATTGATAGACCATGATTTATTACATGATCAATTATAGTAGCCCTAATCTCATCTGATTCTCATCTGAGAATCAGCTGTGGTTGGTCTAGTTGTTTTGATAGTATTTCATTTTTTAGATTTTGAATATATTTCAATACAGTATTACTGTAGAAATGTCTTATTCAATGTTGTGTTATGTTAGGTTTTGAACTTAAGTTTAGCAGTTTTGAAAAGAGTATTTAAGCATGTGCAAATTGGCCTGTAGGTACATAGAGTTTTGCTGGTGGTTGTGTCACAGTGAGAAAATAATTCATGACATTTGAAAGATGTAGTCATTGAATGCATTTTGTGCCAAAGCAATGAACAATGATTCACAGTTTAGCCCACATAGACTGCTGTTGTGCTCAATGTGTGAAGAGTTTTGAAAAAGTGACCCAAGTATTGAGAAATGGGTCCTAGTGATTGTAAAAAAAAAAAAACTGTAAAGCACCCCTTAGTAGTTCTACAAGCAGGAGGAGCCATGAATCTCACTAAACGTAAGAAGAAGAAGAAGACCACCACCACCTGGTCGTGCTGCTGATCCAGTTTCTGCTGTTCTACCTATGGCTATGGAACCCTGTCCCCAGTACACCTGGTCGTGCTGCCGATCCAGTTTCTGCTGTTCTGCCTGTGGCTATGGAACCCTGTCCCCAGTCCACCTGGTTGTGCTGCCGATCCAGTTTCTGCTGTTCTGCCTGTGGCAATGGAACCCTGTCCCCAGTCCACCTGGTTGTGCTGCTGATCCAGATTCTGCTGTTCTACCTGTGGCTATGGAACCCTGTCCCCAGTACACCTGGTTGTGCTGCTGATCCAGTTTCTGCTGTTCTGCCTGTGGCAATGAAACCCTGTCCCCAGTCCACCTGGTCGTGCTGCTGATCCAGATTCTGCTGTTCTACCTGTGGCTATGGAGCCCTGTCCCCAGTCCACCTGGTCATGCTGCTGATCCGGTTTCTGCTGTTTTACCTGTGGCTATGGAACCCTGTCCCCAGTCCACCTGGTCGTGCTGCTGATCCGGTTTCTGCTGTTCTACCTGTGGCTATGGAACCCTGTCCCCAGTCCACCTGGTCGTGCTGCTGATCCGGTTTCTGCTGTTCTACTTGTGGCTATGGAACCCTGTCCCCAGTCCACCTGGTCGTGCTGCTGATCCGGATTCTGCTGTTCTACCTGTGGCTATGGAACCCTGTCCCCAGTCCACCTAGTTGTGCTGCTGCCTTGGCCCAGACCTGCTGTTCGACCCTGTTTCTCTCTACCGGATCTACTGTCTCGACCTCTGAACGATCGGTTATGAAGAACCAACTGACAATTACTCCTGAGGTGCTGACCTGTTGCACCCTCTACAACCACTGTGATTTTTATTTGACCCTGCTGGTCATCTACGAACAGTTGAACATCTTGAAGTACGATCTGGCTTTAATGGCCATGTACTCTTAAAATATCCACTCGGCAGAGCCATAAGACGACTGGCCACCCTTCAGAGGCTGGTTATCTCTTTAGGTTTCTTCCTAGGTTCCCTGCCTTTCTATGGAGTTTTTCCGAGCCAACGTGCTTCTACATCTGCATTGCTCTCTGGGGTTATAGGTTTCTGTATAGCACTTTGTGACAACTGGTGATGTAAAATGGGCTTTAGAAAATACATGTGATTGGAGAAGAAAAAGAAACCAGGGGAAGTCTCACCCTCAAACTGAGCCGACAACAACACCGCCACACAATTGGAAAGTAAGCTTATGCTCTATAGACCTCTTACAGATGCCCTATTTTAATTTGACCCAATTTCTCACAGCAGGAAAATAATCCTGCAGTAACAGGACATGTGTATTATTATGTGGATTAGAATTATTAGACATTTAGGAAAGTAAGCTTATGCTTTATATACTTCTTATAGATCTATCCAAGGAAGCTACCAACAAAACGGTGTAGTAATGTGTAGTATGTGGTCCTTTGATGTGTTCACGTGTGTGATTATCACACAGATGAAAAGTAGCTCTTTTGCTAATTTGCTTATTTTCTAATTGAAAACTCAACTGTATTAATGTGCCCTGTCTGTGCCAAATGAAATGTTTTCACTGTACACTACTGGTCTGTATCGATACAAAGAGCTTGGGAAACAGCACCTTACTCTCCACAGCCACAAGAACAGACAGATTACCTACTGTAGGAGTTCTGTTTTATGACCAGACTGGATATTCTTATCTCATTTACCATAAACAATAGCTGTTAAAACATGACTGAAAACCCTATCGGTCTGTAGAGACTGAAAAACCCTGTGTCGGTAGAGACTGAAAAACCCTGTGTCTATAGCGACTGAAAACCCTATCGGTCTGTAGAGACTGAAAACACTATCAGTCTGTAGAGACTAAAAACCCTGTGTCTGTAGAGACTGAAAAACCCTGTGTCTGTAGAGACTGAAAAACCCTGTGTCTGTAGAGACTGAAAAACCCTGTGTCTGTAGAGACTGAAAAACCCTGTGTCTGTAGAGACTGAAAAACCCTGTGTCTGTAGAGACTTAAAAACCCTGTGTCTGTAGAGACTAAAAACCCTGTGTCTGTAGAGACTGAAAACCCTGTGTCTGTAGAGACTGAAAACCCTGTGTCTGTAGAGACTGAAAAACCCTTACAGTCTGTAGAGACTGAAAACCCTGTGTCTGTATAGACTGAAAAACCCTATCGGTCTGTAGAGACTGAAAATCCTGTGTCTGTAGAGACTGAAAACCCTGTGTCTGTAGAGACTGAAAAACCCTATCAGTCTGTAGAGACTGAAAACACTGTGTCTGTAGAGACTGAAAACCCTGTGTCTGTAGAGACTGAAAACCCTTTGTCTGTAGATACTGAAAACCCTGTGTCTGTAGAGACTGAAAACCCTATCGGTCTGTAGAGACTGAAAAAAGCTGTCGGTCTGTAGAGACTGAAAACACTATCTCTGTTGTGAAGACCAAAGAGAGGACAGAGGATGAATGCAGAAGTGAAAATGAATTGGACATAAATATCTTATGACTAGAATTAATCAGTAGAGGGCAGTCAGACTGCACTTCTCCTTCTCTGCTCAGCACTCCTCTTCACCCCTCTCCTTTCCTCTCCCGTCTTCTCTGCCTTTATGTCTCTCTCTTTCCCCATCTCAAGGCTTAAAAATCCTTCTTTAAACTGTCTCCTCCCCTTCAAATACACTGATTGAAGTGGATTTAACAAGTGACATCAATACCTGGAAACACCTGGTCGGTCTATGTCATGGAAAAAGCAGGTGTTCCTAATGTTTTGTCCACTCAATGTATGTATGTATGTATGTATGTATGTATGTATGTATGTATGTATGTATGTATATATATATGTATAAGAACTTTAAAAAAAAAAATCTGAGAAAGTTGTGGTCTTTGTTTAATAGCTAATTGTTTAATTTGGATCAGTAGCCTCAGTTGCTGGGACTGCTACTATCTGTCCTGGGTTACTGCCTAACCCTAGGCAGCTTGATGAAGCAGCTAGCCTAACTATTAGCTATCAAGCTTGCCAGGTTTCCTTGACAGTTTCAACACAGCCCGCAACTCGGTTAGCTCTTGTGGCTGGGACCACGGATAGTCCCGGGCTTGTAGCTGTTTAAATGGGCAGGTAAGGGTGACCTCGAGCGGCTAGATGTTCTTTACCATTCGGCCATCAGATGTGCCACCAATGCTCCTTGTAGGACACATCACTGCACTCTATACTCCTCTGTAAACTGGTCATCTCTGTATACCCATTGCAAGACCCACTGGTTGATGCTTATTTAAAACCCTCTTAGGCCTCACTCCCCCTCTTTGAGATATCTACTGCAGCCCTCATCCTCCACATACAACACCTGTTCTACCAGTCACATTCTGTTAAAGGTCCCCAAAACACACACATCCCTGGTTCGCTCCTCTTTTCAGTTCACTGCAGCTAGCAGCTGTAACGAGCTGCAACAAACACACAAACTGGACAGTTGTATCTCAATCTCTTCATTCAAAGACTCAATCATGGACACTCTTACTGACTGTTGTGGCTGCTTTGTGTGATGTATTGTTGTCTCTACCTTCTTGCCCTTTGTGCTGTTGTCTGCGTCAAATAATGTTTGTACCATGTTTGGTGCTGCTACCATGTTGTGTTGCTACCATGTTAAGTTGCTACCATGCTGTGTTGTCATGTGATGCTGCCATGCTATGTTCTTGTCTTTGGTCTTTCTTTACGTAGTGTTGTGTTGTCTCTCTTGTTGTGATGTGTGTTTTGTCCTATATTTATATATACTTTAATCCCAGGTCCCCGTCCCCGTAGGAGGCCTTATGGTAGGCCATCACTGTAAATAAGAATGTATTCTTAACTGACTTGTCTAGTTAAATACATTTTACATTTTAAACAATTATTATAATAATAATCCCTGCTGTTTGTTGCTATTTCCATCGTCCCTGCGAGCTGTGCTGACTGGAACTGCGTTAGCCTACGCTGCAACCATCATGCCACCCAAAGTTAAAGAAGGTTGGAGTAAAGGAGAAAAGTGTTTCACACAGTTGTGTGATCTTTTAAAATCAACAACAAGATTTCTACCAGCAGACGTTATCACAGGTGCAGCTAAAAAAAAAAAAATCATTCAGAGGAACCAACATCTTCATCAACTAGGACTTCAGCTTCAGAAAGCAAGAGGTCATTGCTTACATTGGCTATGACAAACTCACTGTCCACCCTCCCTCCCAAAAGCCTGGGAGGAGTGAGAGAGCCAAGCTTCCTGGTTAGTAGTTTCAGCCCAACATCACACATTCACTAACTAACACTAACTAAACACTCACAAGTGCCTGATTGACTGACTATTCGCTAAATTGTTTTTTTTATTTCAAATTTTACTTCAATTTTTTTTTTGAAAAAAGGTTTATGAACTCAATAACATCGGATAAAATTCATATACTGGCCATTTCTGAAACTCCCTTAGATTCCATTGATGATACAGCAGTAGCAATACAAGGATATAACATCGACAGAAGAGACAGGGATGCCTATGGGGGAGGTGTTTCGGTATATACAGTGCCTTGCGAAAGTATTCGGCCCCCTTGAACTTTGCGACCTTTTGCCACATTTCAGGCTTCAAACATAAAGATATAAAACTGTATTTTTTTTGTGAAGAATCAACAACAAGTGGGACACAATCATGAAGTGGAAAGACATTTATTGGATATTTCAAACTTTAACAAATCAAAAACTGAAAAATTGGGCGTGCAAAATTATTCAGCCCCTTTACTTTCAGTGCAGCAAACTCTCTCCAGAAGTTCAGTGAGGATCTCTGAATGATCCAATGTTGACCTAAATGACTAATGATGATAAATACAATCCACCTGTGTGTAATCAAGTCTCTGTATAAATGCACCTGCACTGTGATAGTCTCAGAGGTCCGTTAAAAGCGCAGAGAGCATCATGAAGAACAAGGAACACACCAGGCAGGTCCGAGATACTGTTGTGAAGAAGTTTAAAGCCGGATTTGGATACAAAAAGATTTCCCAAGCTTTAAACATCCCAAGGAGCACTGTGCAAGCGATAATATTGAAATGGAAGGAGTATCAGACCACTTCAAATCTACCAAGACCTGGCCGTCCCTCTAAACTTTCAGCTCATACAAGGAGAAGACTGATCAGAGATGCAGCCAAGAGGCCCATGATCACTCTGGATGAACTGCAGAGATCTACAGCTGAGGTGGGAGACTCTGTCCATAGGACAACAATCAGTCGTATATTGCACAAATCTGGCCTTTATGGAAGAGTGGCAAGAAGGCCATTTCTTAAAGATATCCATAAAAAGTGTTGTTTAAAGTTTGCCACAAGCCACCTGGGAGACACACCAAACATGTGGAAGAAGGTGCTCTGGTCAGATGAAACCAAAATTGAACTTTTTGGCAACAATGCAAAATGTTATGTTTGGCGTAAAAGCAACACAGCTGAACACACCATCCCCACTGTCAAACATGGTGGGGGCAGCATCATGGTTTGGGCCTGCTTTTCTTCAGCAGGGACAGGGAAGATGGTTAAAATTGATGGGAAGATGGATGGAGCCAAATACAGGACCATTCTGGAAGAAAACCTGATGGAGTCTGCAAAAGGCCTGAGACTGGGACGGAGATTTGTCTTCCAACAAGACAATGATCCAAAACATAAAGCAACATCTACAATGGAATGGTTCAAAAATAAACATATCCAGGTGTTAGAATGGCCAAGTCAAAGTCCAGACCTGAATCCAATCGAGAATCTGTGGAAAGAACTGAAAACTGCTGTTCACAAATGCTCTCCATCCAACCTCACTGAGCTCGAGCTGTTTTGCAAGGAGGAATGGGAAAAAATGTAATTCTCTCGATGTGCAAAACTGATAGAGACATACCCCAAGCGACTTACAGCTGTAATCGCAGCAAAAGGTGGCGCTACAAAGTATTAACTTAAGGGGGCTGAATAATTTTGCACGCCCAATTTTTCAGTTTTTGATTTGTTAAAAAAGTTTGAAATTTCCAATAAATGTCTTTCCACTTCATGATTGTGTCCCACTTGTTGTTGATTCTTCACAAAAAAATACAGTTTTATATCTTTATGTTTGAAGCCTGAAATGTGGCAAAAGGTCGCAAAGTTCAATGGGGCCAAATACTTTCGCAAGGCACTGTAATCAGAACCATATTCCTGTAAAGCTTAGAGAGGATCTCATGTAAAATATTGTTGAAGTGTTGTGGTTTTGCAAGGTTGACCTGCCACATCCAAAGCCTCTTCTTTTGGGTGCTGCTATAGACCACCAAGTGCTAACCGTCAGTATTTTGATAGTATGTGTGCAATGCTTGATAGTGATGTTAACAGCGAGATCTATTTTCTGGGTGACATTTTTCTGAACATTGACTGGTTAGCAACTAGCTATCCTCTCAAGAGGACGCTTCTAACTGTTACTAATGACTTTAACATGAGCCAGGTTATCAGTCAGCCAACTAGAGTGTAAACCAATAGTGTTGGATCTGTGCCATCCACTTGTATTGATCAGATCTCCACTAATGCTGCAGAGCTTTGCTCCAAAGCAATATCAGTTCCCATTGGCTGTAGTGACCATAACATTGTGGCGATAACAAGGAAAGACAAAGGTTGGGCCTAAAGTAATTGATAAGAAAGCATGCAAAACAATTCTCAGGACTCTTTTATACGTTGGTCTGATGTGTTTGAGGAAGTGAATCCAGATGCAGCACTGGAAGTATTTGTAAATGTATTCATGCCACTTGTTGACAAGCACCTGAAATGAGCTGTTAGAGCTGTCAGAGTTGTTAGAGCAGTCAGAGCAGTCAGAGCAGTCAGAGCTGTTAGAGCTGTTAGAGCAGTCAGAGCTGTTAGAGCTGTTAGAGCTGTTAGAGCTGTCAGAGCAGTCAGAGCTGTTAGAGCAGTCAGAGCTGTTAGAGCAGTCAGAGCTGTTAGAGCAGTCAGAGCTGTTAGAGCAGTCAGAGCTGTCAGATCTGTCAGAGCTGTTAGAGCAGTCAGAGCTGTTAGAGCAGTCAGAGCTGTTAGAGCAGTCAGAGCTGTTAGAGCAGTCAGAGCTGTTAGAGCAGTCAGAGCTGTTAGAGCAGTCAGAGCTGTTTGAACCCCCTGGATGGATGATTAAGTGAAACGTAAAGATCAACAAAATGATGAAAATGATGTGGCAAACAAGTCAGGCTGCTCAGCTGATTGGTTGACATACTGTACAATGATAAATGTTGTTACTAAACGTAACAAAAATAAATAAAAATATATTACCAAACAAAAAATTAAAAAATGACATAAAACACAATGGGAAAAGACTTTAGAATTCCTTAAACTAGGGGTTTCAAACTCATTCTGTGGAGGGCATAGTGTCTGCAGGTTTTTGGTTTTTCCTTTCAATTAAGACCTAGACAACCAGGTGAGGGGAGTTCTTTACTAATTAATGATTTTAAGTTATCAATCAAGTACAAGGGAGGAGTGAACACCTGCAGACACACTGCCCTCCGGGGAACGAGTTTGAAAATGTGCCTAAATTATATCATAGGCAGAAAACTCAATTAATCTCCGTCTACTTTGAAGTAGATGCGTCATTTATAAGTAACTTTTTCAATATAGCCAATCATTTCAATGACTATTTCACCATGTAAAGTGAAAAAAACTCAGATGTGAAATGACAACATTGAACAGTGATCCATGGTATTTTCTAAAAAAAAGTTATAAAGATGAAGGATTATTTTGAATTTGGTCAAGTTAGTGGGAGAGGTGGGAAAACTTAGTGTTATCAATAATGATGAGCCACCTTGTACAGACAACCTTGATGGGAAACTATTGAGAATGGTAGCATACTGTATTGCCACCAGGTATAGACAACCTTGATGGTAAACTATTGAGAATGGTAGCAGACTGTATTGCCACCCCTATTTCCTAGATCTTTAACCAAAGTCTTAAGGAGTGTGTGTCCACAGGTGTGGAAGGAAGCTAAAAGTAATTCCCCTGCCTAAAAATAGTAAAGCACCCTGTGCTGGCTCTAACAGCCGCAAAGGGTGCCGTTTGCTGCCTGCTCTTAGTAAACTGATGAAGAGAATTGTTTTTGACCAAATACAACACTATTATTACTGACTTTCAGCATGCATGCAGAGAAGGGACACTCAACTTGTACTGCAGATGGCAGATGATTGGTTAAAAGAAATGGATAATAAGATGGTAGTTGTATTGTTACATTTCCTTTGAGGTTATTGATCGTAAAATGTTTTTTGAAGAAACTCACTTGCTATGGTTTTACATCACCTGCCATCACATGGTTGGAGAGTTATTTATTCAATAGAACCCAGAGAGTATTCTTCAATGGAAGCTTCTCTAACATCTGAGAACAACATCTAACAACAACATCTAACAACGTGTACAGTGCGGTGTCCCTCAGGGCAGTTACCTTGGACTGTTACTCTTCTCTATTTTTTACAAATGATTTGCAACTGCTAGAATCACTGTGTATGGGTGTGATTTCCACACTCTACATTTCAGCACACAAACCCAGTGAGCTCAATGAAAATCTAAATAAGGACTTACAGTCAGTTTCAGAAAGGGTGATCAATAATAAACTGGTCTTAATTAAATACATCTAAAACTAAAAACATTGTATTTGGTTCAAAACATTCTCTAAGCCTTAAATCTCAACTGGAATTGTGTATAAAGGGTGTGTCTATTGAGCAAGTTGAGGACGCTCCCCTCACAGTATTATACAGAGCCATGATCACATGGAACTACCTTCACAGTATTATACAGAGCCATGATCTCATGGAACTACTTTCACAGTATTATACAGAGCCATGATCTCATGGAACTCCCTTCACAGTATTATACAGAGCCATGATCTCATGGAACTACTTTCACAGTATTATACAGAGCCATGATCTCATGGAACTCCCTTCACAGTATTATACAGAGCCATGATCTCATGGAACTCCCTTCACAGTATTATACAGAGCCATGATCTCATGGAACTACCATCACAGTATTATACAGAGCCATGATCTCATGGAACTACTTTCACAGTATTATACAGAGCCATGATCTCATGGAACTACCTTCACAGTATTATACAGAGCCATGATCTCATGGAACTACCTTCACAGTATTATATAGAGCCATGATCTCATGTAACTACTTTCACAGTATTATACAGAGCCATGATCTCATGGAACTACCTTCACAGTATTGTACAGAGCCATGATCTCATGGAACTCTCTTCACAGTATTATACAGAGCCATGATCTCATGGAACTCCCATCTCCAAATACTGAGCAAACAGCAAAATTACCTTTAAAAAACAGATTAAACAACATCTCATGGAACGATGGGGACTGTGAGGGGGAGGCAAACTCAAATAAATAAACAAACAAACAAACAAACACATTCACACAGACACACTAAATGTTCTATTGTTTTTTATATTATCATTATTTTTTAAAATTCTTTGTATATCATGGGATTGTATTTGAAGTTTGTGTGACTGTCCTTGTCTATCAGTGTATCAGCGTTTTGATACTTCACATGTTTCTTGTGGACCCCAGGAAGAGTAGCGGCTGCATCTGCTAAATCTAATGGGGATCTAAATAAACAAACAAATATGAATTTAAAAAAAATATACAGCAGTAGTTAACTAGGATGAGACTTGAGTAGAATACAGCATATACAGTGTATTTGGAAAGTATTCAGACACCTAGACTTATCCACATTTTCTTACATTACAGCCTTATTCTAAGATGTATTAAATTGGGTTTTCTTCCTCTTCAATCTACACACAATACCCCATAATGACATCACAATACCCCCATAATGACATCACAATACCCCATAATGAGAAAGCAAAGACACATTTTTTGAAAACTTTGCAAATGTAATAAAAACAAAAAAAACAGAAATACCTTATTTACACAAGTATTCAAACCCTTTGCTATGAGACTCGAAATTGAGCTCAGATGCATCCTGTTTCCATTGATAATCCTTGAGATGTTTCTACAACTTGTTTGGAGTCCACCTGTGGTAAATTCAATTGGTTGGACATGATTTGGAAAGGCACACACCTGTCTATATAACGTCCCACAGTGGAGCAAAAACCAAGCCATGAGGTCGAATGAATTGTCCATAGAGCTCCAAGACAGGATTGTTTCGAGGCACAGATCTGGGGAAGGGTACTAAACCATTTCTGCAGCATTGAAGGTCCCCAAGAACACAGTGGCCTCCATCATTCTTAAATGCAATAAGTTTGGAACTACCAATATTCTTCCTAGAGCTGGCCGCCTGGCCAAACTAAGCAATCCCGGGAGAAGGACCTTGGTCAGGAATGTGACCAAGAACCCAATGGTCACTCTGACAGAGCTCCAGAGTACATATGTGAAGATGGGAGAACCTTCCAGAAGGACAACCATCTCTGAGGTACTCCACCAATGAGGCATTTATGGTAGAGTGGCCAGATGGAAGCCACTCCTCAGGAAAAGGCACATGACAGCCCGGTTGGACTCAGACCATGAGAAACAAGATTCTCTGGTCTGATGAAACCAATATTGAACTCCTTGGACTGAATGTCAAGCGTCATGTCTGGAGGAAACCTGCACCATCCCTACGGTGAAGCACGGTGGTGGCAGCATCATGCGGTGGAGATGTTTTTCAGCGGCAGGGACTGGGATACTAGTCAGGATAAAGGGAAAGATTAATGGAACAAAGTAGAGAGAGATTATTGATGAAAACCTGCTCCAGAATGCTCAGGACCTCAGACTGGGGCAAAGGTTCACCTTCCAACAGGACAACATTCCTAGGCACACAGCCAAGACACAGCCAAGGCAAACAGCCAACGCAGGAGTGGCTTCAGGACAAGTCTCTGAATGTCCTTGAGTGGCCCAGCCAAAGCCCGGACTTGAACCCGATCGAACATCTCTGGAGAGACCTGAGAATAGCTGTGCAGTGACACTCTCCATCCAACCAGACAGAGCTTAAGAGGATCTGCATAGGAGAATGGGAGAAACTCCTCAAATACAGGTGTGCAAGGCTTGTAGCGTCATACCTAAGAAGACAAGAGGCTGTAGTCGCTGCCAATGGTGCTTCAACAAAGTTCTGTGTAGAGGGTCTGAATACAGTCTATGTTTTCGTAGCTTCAACCCCGTCTCACACACACACACACACACACACACACACACACACACACACACGCACGCTCGCACCAATTGATTAATGGACTGCTGAATGTATATATTTTTTCTCTAGCTTTGTTTTCTCTTTTCAATATTATGTCCATCTCTGATAAGCTACCCAGGGTTGAAAATAGCCCATATTAATATACAGTGGGGAGAACAAGTATTTGATGACCTGCAAAATCGGCAGTGTTTCCTACTTACAAAGCATGTAGAGATCTGTAATTTTTATCATAGGTACACATCAACTGTGAGAGACAGAATCTAAAACAAAAATCCAGAAAATCACATTGTATGATTTTTAAATAATTAATTTGCATTTTATTGCATGGCATAAGTATTTGAACACCTACCAACCAGTAAGAATTTCGGCTCTCACAGACCTGTTAGTTTTTCTTTAAGTATCCCTCCTGTTCTCCACTCATTACCTGTATTAACTGCACCTGTTTGAACTCGTTACCTGTATAAAAGACACCTGTCCACACACTCAATCAAACAGACTCCAACCTCTCTACAATGGCCAAGACCAGAGAGCTGTTTAAGGACATCAGGGATAAAATTGTAGACCTGCACAAGGCTGGGATGGGCTACAGGACAATAGGCAAGCAGCTTGGCGAGAAGGCAACAACTGTTGGCGCAATTATTAGAAAATGGAAGAAGTTCAAGATGACGGTCAATCACCCTCAGTCTGGGTCTCCATGCAAGATCTCACCTCGTGGGGCATCAATGATCACGAGGAAGGTGAGGGATGAGCCCAGAACAAAACGGCAGGACCTGGTCAATGACCTGAAGAGAGCTGGGACCACAGTCTCAAAGAAAACCATTAGTAACACACTACGCCGTCATGGATTAAAATCCTGCAGCGCACGCAAGGTCCCCCTGATCAAGCCAGCGCATGTCCATGCCCATCTGAAGTTTGCCAATGACCATCTGGATGATCCAGAAGGTCATGTGGTCTAATGAGACAAAAATATAGCTTTTTGGTCTAAACTCCACTCGCCGTGTTTGTAGGAAGACGAAGGATGAGTACAACCCCAAGAAGACCATCCCAACCATGAAGCATGGAGGTGGAAACATCATTCTTTGGGGATGCTTTTCTGCAAAGGGGATAGGACGACTGCACCGTATTGAGGTGAGGATGGATGGGGCCATGTATCGCGAGATCTTGGCCAACAACCTCCTTCCCTCAGTAAGAGCATTGAAGATGGGTCGTGGCTGGGTCTTCCAGCATGACAACGACCCGAAACACACAGCCAGGGCAACTAAAGAGTGGCTCCGTAAGAAGCATCTCAAGGTCCTGGAGTGGCCTAGCCAGTCTCCAGACCATAACCCAATAGAAAATCTTTGGAGGGAGCTGAAAGTCCGTATTGCCCAGCGACAGCCCCGAAACCTGAAGGATCTGGAGAAGGTCTGTATGGAGGAGTGGGCCAAAATCCCTGCTGCAGTGTGTGAAAACCTGGTCAAGAACTACAGGAAACGTATGATCTCTGTAATTGCAAACAAAGGTTTCTGTACCAAATATTAAGTTCTGCTTTTTTGATGTATCAAATACTTATGTCATGCAATAAAATACAAATGAATTACTTAAAATTCATACAATGTCATTTTCTGGATTTTTGTTTTCCATCTCTCACGGTTGAAGTGTACCCATGATAAAAATGACAGACCTCTACATGCTTTGTAAGTTGGAAAACCTGCAAAATGTACTGTATGTAAGCCTTAGAAATAAGGTTCATGAAATCAATAACTTGCATCAGATAACGTTCATATATTAGCCATTTCTGAGACTCACTTAGATCATTAATTTGATGATACATCAGTAGCAATACAAGGATATAACATCTGTAGAAGAGACAGAAATGCTTATGGGGGAGGTGTTGCTGTATATATATATTCAGAGCCAAATCCCTAAATTGGTTAGAGAAGATCTTATGTTTTATTATATTAGTGTAATTGAAGTGTTGTGGTTGCAGGATCACTGGCCTCATCTAAAGCCTTTTATTTTTGGGTTTTGCTATGGGCCACTAAGTGCTAACAGTCAGTATCTAAATAATGTGTGTGAAATGATTGATAGTGTATGGATGTAAACAGAGAGGTCTACTTTCTTGGGGACCTGAATATTGACTGGTTTTCATTAAGCTGTTCGCTCAAGAGGAAGCTTCTCACTGTAACCAGTGCCTGTGATCTGGTTCAGGTTATTAATCAACCTACCAAGGTGTTTACAAACACTACAGGAACTAGATCCAAATGTATTGATCACATTTCTACTAATACGGTTCTAAAGCTGTATCCGTACCTATTGGATGCAGTGATTACAATTGTGGCTACAGTATATACAGAAAAGCCAAAGTTCCAACAGCTGGGCCTAAAATAGTGTATAAGAGATCATACAAAATATTTTGCTGTGACTCTTATGTGGATGATGTTAAACATATTTGCTGGTCTGTTGTGATTAATGAGGAGCATCCTGCTGATGGAAAAAACTGGAGTACTTTAAATGAAATTATGGGCAGAAAGACAAATTCAACTCCACCTTTCATCGAATGAGATGGCTTACTCATCACAAAACCATTTAATGTTGGCAATTATTTTAATGATTACTTCATTAGCAAAGTGGGCAAACTTAGCCAGGAAATGCCAACAATGAATAGTGAGCCATTGTATTCACGCATAAATAAACAAATAATGAAAGAAAAGCATTGCAAGTTTGAATTCTGTAAAGTTAGTGTGGGAGAGGTGGAAAAATGATTGTTATCGATCAATAATGACAAACCTCCTGGCATTGACAACATAGATTGAAAGCTACTGGGGATGGTAGCTGACTCTATAGCCACTCCTATCTGTCATATCTTTAATCTGAGCCTAGAGGAAAGTCTTTGACCTCAGGCCTGGAGGGAAGACAAAGTAATTCCGCTACCCAAGAGTGGTAAAACGGCCTTTACTGGTTCTAACAGCAAACCTATCAGCTTGCTGCCAGCTCATAGCAAACACAGATACAATGCTATTTCTCTTAAAACAAATTAACAACAGACTTTCAGCATGCTAATAGAGAAGGGCACTCAACAAGTACTGCACTGACACAAATGACCGATAATTGGTTGAAAGAAATTGATAATAGGAAGTTCGTGGGAGCTGTACTGTTAGATTTCAGTGCATCCTTTCATATTATTGACTATAACCTGTTGTTGAAAAAAACGTATGTGTTATTGCTTTTCAACCTAATCTATATAATAGAACTCAGTGGATTTTCTTTAATGGAAGCTTCTCTAATGTCAAACATGTAAAGTTTGGTGTACTGCAGGGAAGCTCTCTAGACCCTCTACTCTTTTCTATTTCTGACCAATGACCTTCCGCTGGCATTAAACAAATCATGTGTGTCCATGTAATGCTGATGATTCAACCATGTACACATCAGCAATCACAGCTAATGAAGTCACTGAAACCCTTATCAAAGAGTTGCAGTCTGTTTTGGAATGGGTGTCCAGTAATAAACTGGTCCTGAACATCTCTAAAACTAAGAGCATTGTATTAGGTACAAATCATTCTGTAAGTTCTAGACCTCAGCTGAATCTGGTAATGAATTGTGTGGCTGTTTAACAAGTCGAGGAGACTAAATTACTTGGCATTACCTTAGATTGTAAACTGCCATGGTCAAAACATATAGATTACATGGTTGTAAAGATGGGGAGAGGTCTGTCAGTAATAAAGAGATTTTTTGACACCACACTCCAAAAAACAAATTCTGCAAACTCTAGTTTTATCTCATCTAGATTATTGTCCAGTCATGTGGTCCCAGAACAGTGGCACATCTTGCTCATCATCGTAATCAGAGGGCTGATATAAATACTATGCATGCCAGTCTCTCTTGGCTAAGAGTTGAAGAGATACTGACTGCATCACTTCTTTTTATAAGAAACATTAGTGTGTTGAAAATTCCAAATGCGGTCTACTCTTGCCCACGATCAGGTCCTTTGTTTTGTTGACGTTGAGGGAGAGGTTATTTTCCTGGCACCACTCCACCAGGGCCCTCACCTCCTTCCTGTAGACTGTCTCGTTGTTGTCGATAATCAGGCCTATCACTGTTGTGTCGTCAGCAAACTTGATGATTGAGTTGGAGACGTGCGTGGCCACGCAATAATGGGTGATTAATTACACTACAGGAGAGGGCTGAGCACGTACCCCTGTGGGGCCCCCCATGTTGATGATCAGTGTGGAGGAGGTGTTGTTGCCTACCTTCAATAAATGGGGTCAGCCCGTCAGGAAGTCCCGGACCCAGTTGGGTGGAGTTCAGACCCAGGGCCCTGTGCTTAGTGATGAGCTTGGAGGGCACTATGGTGTTGAGAGGCTGAGCCGTAGTGAAATGAACAGCTTTCTTACATTGGTATTTCTCTTGTTCAGGTGGGATAGGGGCAGTGAGCAGTGCAATGGGGATTGCGTCGGCATGCGAATTGTGGGGCGGTATGCAAATTGTATTGGGTCTAAGGTGTCGGGTAAGGTGGAGCTGATATAATCCTTAAAACCTTTACTGCAGTCATATAAAGTGTATTACATTTTGAGTTTGCATCCCAAAATTACACTTTATATACATCACAGAAGACTGAAAAATATAAGAAAACCATTTGACAGATTTTCAGCGTTTAAAAAAATAAATGTTTATTAGTTATGAAATTATTAAACATATTAATAGCATTCCACCCTAGCCTCTCAAAGCACTTTGTGATGACAGCAGTGAGCTCTTCGGGGCGATAGTCATTTAGTTCAGTTACCTTCGCTTTCTCGGGTAGAGGGACAATGGCGGCCATCTTGAAGCAAGTGGGGACAACAGACTGGGATATGGAGAGATTGAATATGTCTGTAAACACTCCATTTGGCTACTCTGCACATCCTCTGAGGACGCGGCTTGGCGTGCCGTCTCGGCCGGCAGCCTTAATCGCATTGTAATGGAGTTTATCGTTTTTTTTTGTTTGTTGCCATTACACAAATGGAACAAGGACATCAATTTAACTTTATCATCAGTATAATTTCCTTGTTAACATAGAAAAGAGAAGGGTATTCAGGTAGGTAGAGAAAGTAAGGAATAGGTCAATAAAGTATCAACTGAGCTGGAACCATAACAGATGTGGTCCTCGTCCCTGGTTAGAACTACAGCCAAGTTAATGCATCCAGAGAGATACTCTTTATCAATATCATTAAAAAGATCATTGGTAAAGCAAATACCACAAATTCCTCCACTAAACACATTTACTCTGACAAATGGAGAAAAAAAAAGGACAAACTGTCAGCAATATTCTGTAGCCAAAAGCTATACATGTTATTACAGTTTCACCTCCAATAGAATGTGCAATTCATAATAGATTTACTAAATACAAAACTCCTGTGTTAAGTCATGTGGATTTGCTCTGTGCTCAGCTTTGGCACTGCACACAAAGACAATATGCAATATGGTGCTATTGCAGTCATTCAATATTTATATACCTTTGTTTTTTTAAGCCATACAATATTTATAATATCTTTGTGATAGCTTAACTGTGTGTATTCACTTTTTTTTATTTTTTTATTTCACCTTTATTTAACCAGGTAGGCTAGTTGAGAACACCTTTATTTAACCAGGTAGGCTAGTTGAGAACACCTTTATTTAACCAGGTAGGCTAGTTGAGAACACCTTTATTTAACCAGGTAGGCTAGTTGAGAACACCTTTATTTAACCAGGTAGGCTAGTTGAGAACAAGTTCTCATTTACAACTGCGACCTGGCCAAGATCAAGCATAGCAGTGTGAACAGACAACACAGAGTTACACATGGAGTAAACAATGAACAAGTCAATAACACAGTAGAAAAAAAAAAGTCTATATACATTGTGTGCAAAAGGCATGAGGAGGTAGGCCGAATAATTACAATTTTGCAGATTAACACTGGAGTGATAAATTATCAGATGGTCATGTACAGGTAGAGATACTGGTGTGCAAAAGAGCAGAAAAGTAAATAAATAAAAACATAATGGGGATGAGGTAGGTAAAAATGGGTGGGCTATTTACCGATAGACTATGTACAGCTGCAGCGCTCGGTTAGCTGCTCAGATAGCAGATGTTTGAAGTTGGTGAGGGAGATAAAAGTCTCCAACTTCAGCGATTTTTGCAATTCGTTCCAGTCACAGGCAGCAGAGAACTGGAACGAAAGGCGGCCAAATGAGGTGTTGGCTTTAGGGATGATCAGTGAGATACACCTGCTGGAGCACGTGCTACGGGTGGGTGTTGCCATGAGGTGGGTCATACTCTTTTACCATGGTCTAAGTCATGAGGTGTACTGTTTTACCATGGTCTAAGTCATGAGGTGGGTTATACTGTTTTACCATGGTCTAAGTCATGAGGTGGGTTATACTGTTTTACCATGGTCTAAATCATGAGGTGTACTGTTTTACCATGGTCTAAGTCATGAGGTGGGTTATACTGTTTTACCATGGTCTAAGTCATGGGTTTATACACTATAGACATATCCTGTACATGACATCATAGCTGATACATGTATTGCTGATGTCAACAGGATTACAAGTAAATATGAATATCTAATCCTGCCAACTACACCTAATGTAATGTGGGGTTTCACTGCTACAAAGGTGGGTTTAACAACTCTACCTAATGTAATGTGGGGTTTCACTGCTAACAAAGGTGGGTTTAACAACTCTAGCTAATGTACTGTGGGGTTTCACTGCTAACAAAGGGTTTAACAACTCTAGCTAATGTAATGTGGGGTTTCACTGCTACAAAGGTGGGTTTAACAACTCTACCTAATGTAATGTGGGGTTTCACTGCTAACAAAGGTGGGTTTAACAACTCTAGCTAATGTACTGTGGGGTTTCACTGCTAACAAAGGGTTTAACAACTCTAGCTAATGTAATGTGGGGTTTCACTGCTACAAAGGTGGGTTTAACAACTCTAGCTAATGTAATGTGGGGTTTCACTGCTAACAAAGGTGGGTTTAACAACTCTAGCTAATGTAATGTGGGGTTTCAATTCTAACAAAGGTGGGTTTAACAACTCTAGCTAATGTAATGTGGGGTTTCACTGCTAACAAAGGTGGGTTTAACAACTCTAGCTAATGTAATGTGGGGTTTCACTGCTAACAAAGGTGGGTTTAACAACTCTAGCTAATGTAATGTGGGGTTTCACTGCTAACAAAGGTGTGTTTAACAACTCTAGCTAATGTAATGTGGGGTTTCACTGCTAACAAAGGTGGGTTTAACAACTCTAGCTAATGTAATGTGGGGTTTCACTGCTAACAAAGGTGGGTTTAACAACTCTAGCTAATGTAATGTGGGGTTTAACAACGCTACACAACAACTCTACACTGATTATTACCTTCACATGAAGATTCTAGAATCCATCCATCACAGATCAGGTGACATTGAGTTCTGTGTTCTACTGAAGTCGATGCCACTCCTTGTTCGGGCGGTGGTCGACGTCACCGGTCTTCTAGCCATCATTGATCTATGTTTCATTTTCCATTGGTTTTGTCTTGTCTTCTTACACACCTGGTTCCAATCCCATTCATTAATTGTTGTGTATTTAACCGTCTGTTTCCCCTCGTGTTTTTGTCAGAGATTGTTTATTGTCATGTTCGTGTTTAATGGATTGGTGTGCGACGGGTTCTTGTACCCACATTTATTTTACTATGGACTTTGGTTTTGGAGTTTGTGTTTTAAGTTATTAAAATACTGCATTTAAACCAAGTTTGATTCTCCTGCGCCTGACTTCCCTGCCACCGACATACACAACGTGACATACTTCTATGTTCTAATCATTTAAATGTCCTATTTCGGGCTGTGTCGATAATACAATTTTGTCAGGCGGCAATTGTCATGCAAATTACTGCTATTCTCATGGTAATTGACCAATAATTAACATAAACAGGACAAATAATGTTTTTTTTTTTTTTTTTTAATATACTGTTTTTCATTTCTTTATTT
Organism: Oncorhynchus mykiss; assembly: GCF_057628025.1. Taxonomy (NCBI): domain Eukaryota; kingdom Metazoa; phylum Chordata; class Actinopteri; order Salmoniformes; family Salmonidae; genus Oncorhynchus; species Oncorhynchus mykiss. The sequence goes on from NC_143028.1 coordinate 76,379,490, forward strand.
ATGTACTTTTTGAATATTTTTGTCACGCCCTGACCTTAGAGAGCCGTTAGGTCAGGGTGTGATTTGGGTGGGCATTCTATGTTTTCTATTTCTTTGTTTTTGGCCGAGTGTGGTTCCCAATCAGAGGCAGCTGTCTATCGATTTCTCTGATTGGGAATCATACTTAGGCAGCCTTTTTGACACCTAATGCAGTGGGTAATTATTTATTTTCTGTGTGTGTTTGTGTGCGCCACGGCTGCGTCACGTTCGGTTTCTGTTTACCTGTATTTTTGTGAAGGTTTCACTTTATTAAAGATGTGGAATTACATGCACGCTGCGCCTTGGCTCATCTATGACAGGGAGTTTGAAGATAGCGAACGTGACAATTTGTGCCTGTATGTGATCTGAACCCCTCACAAAAAACATCAAAGAAATATTAAAAAGTTGGTCACAAAATATAAATACACATTTCCATTTCTCCTCATGGTTCAGATTATTCAAATTCAATCAGGAAGTCTTTAGAGAGTGATTAAACTGACAATAGAGTGTTGAGCACCAGGCCATTAGCGACAGCCGTTAGCAAGTTTGGTAGGCCTTCCATCAGCGCCATTCATTTGCACAGGTACAGGACAATTTATCTAGATCCAGGACACCTTATCTAGATCCAGGACAACCTTATCTAGATCCAGGACAACTTATCTAGATCCAGGACAACTTATCTATATTCAGGACAACCTTATATAGATCCAGAACACCTTATATAGATCCAGGATAACCTTATCTAGATCCAGAACACCTTATCTAGATCCAGGACACCTTATCTAGATCCAGGAAAACTTATCTAGATCCAGGACAACGTATCTATATTCAGGACACCTTATCTAGATCCAGGACAACCTTATCTAGATCCAGGACAACCTTATCTAGATCCAGGACAACTTATCTAGATCCAGAGCATCTCCGGATAATTGTGAACGGTCATCCAACTCAGAATTCCAAGTCGGTATTTCTCCTTAAATAGGTGTCTTCGTTAGACAGACACAGAGAGGGGGAGAGGAAGAAAGGATGAAAGTGAGAGGGAAACAGAAACAGACAGGAGAGTGATTTTCACTAAAGAGAAGGAGGTCGTGCTATCCAGATGCATGCTGGATATTTTGGAGTGAAGCGCATAATTGCCTAAATCAACCTATGCTTCTTCTGGCATGGGATTGTCAAAGATTTGGACAGCTGGCCAAGTGAAATAACCTTTTGTCTATCAATCCCATTCTATCTGTCACCTTGTGCTTAAAGGTGCCTGTCTAGCTTGCCAGAAGAGGGAGAGGATGAGGGCTGCGGCGCCGGAGTTGAAGCCCATCAGTTGTTTCAACATGGCACGGTAAGTGTCACAATTCACATTTTACCCTGATAAGTTGTTTTATAATGGTTACTTTATTTGACCACAGCAGAGTTCAATAGAGAGTGTGTGTGTGTGTGTCTCAGTATCCTTACAAATATGAAAATCTGCCACAGATACGGGAAGAATAAAGTAATCTTCTCTCTAATAGTTTAAATGTTAGGGGTGGACCTCATTGAAACCTTCACAAAATCCAGCTGGTCACACACCAGACACCAGGAAACAGCTGGTGTCTGACGGCGACCAATCACTTTACCAAGTGGGTGGAGGCATTACCCATTAAGGTCAGTGAAGGAAGGACGTCTAAATTCCCTTCTGTAACCCATCAAGGACAAGACTGGCGAGGCAACCTCCAACACCAACGGTTCTCCTGAGGTCATCTTGTGTGACCAAGGTCATGAACTCTGGAACAAGGTAAGGATTTTCTAGGTTATATTCTGTCACCAAAATGTTAGTTTTTTCAGTTTATTACTTTTTTAGTTTATTTTTTTTATGGAACATAATGAAGCATATTTCAATATCTTACATTGTCAATAGACATCCCTTTCGTATCTCCTCCTCCAGGTTTGGATGGACGGACCAACCAGACCCTCAAGAATGCCACGGGCAAGGTACCAGGAACGGTGGTAGGACAACCTGAAGGTATTTATCTTTGCAAACAACATCTTCCAGGCCTCTACCGAGTACTCACTCTATCGCCTTCTGTACGGACGGGAGCCGCAGCTGTTGACTGAGGTAAACAATGCAATTGTATATACACTTATCGCATACACTGTAGTCTTTCAGATGTGTGATTGACTTAGTATTGTTGTTTGTCTATTGCTATTTTTGTACTATTTTTGTGCTATTTTCTATTAATGTACTTTCAGATCACTGAAACCCTCCCTGATGTGGTGGAAGTTGTCGAAACTTATCAGAACGCCTTCGAGGACCACCTTCAGGCACGGACTGAGAAGGATGTAGAGGCTTTTACCCAGGTCAAAATGATTTCCCGCTGTTCATTTATTTTCTGTCCCTCCAAGAGATATATAAGATATTAATTTGATATATAATTGCATTTATTTCTGTTATCAATCAAGGTGAGACTGAACATGGACAAGGTGCAGGAGAAACAGAAGGGGAGCAACTTGAGGAGAATCAAGAAGGGGACCAAGTGCTTCGACATCCGGACGTGGGAAACCTCGCTGCTTTTTCGTTCCTAGCTGGAGTCACCATCCATTAAGGTGAATATAAACATCTCAGATAATAACTATTTGCATTTGCACACAACAAAATCTGAAGTTAGTTTTATTTGACCTAACACTGACATTTTTCTCTTTATGCCTCCTAGGGTTACCTCGGTGGAAGCCAACAATCTTCTCCAGTTGGTGCATTTGGACGGCCGACCACTGAAAGTCTTGACGCCCTACACTTCGGTCAAGTCCATGAGAAAAAGTATGTTAAAGAAGAAAATCAGCAAACACGTTTGGTGTTCGCCAAAAGGCATGTGGGAGACTCCCCACACATATGGAAGAATGTACTCTGGTTAAATGAGACTAAAATGTAGCTTTTTGGCCATCAAGGAAAACGCTATGTCTGGCGCAAACCCAACACCTCTCATCACCCCAATAATTCCATACCCACAGTTAAGCATGGTGGTGGCAGCATCATCATGCTGTGGGGATGTTTTTCGTTGGCAGGGACTGGGCACTGGTCAGAATTAAAGGAATTGATGTATGGCGCTAAATACAGGGTCATTCTTGAGGGAAACCTGTTTCAGTCTTCCAGAGATTTGAGACTGGGACGGAGGTTCACCTTCCAGCAGGACAATAACCCTAAGCATGCTTCTACAACACTCAAGTGGTTTACGGGGAAACATTGAAATGTCTTGGAATGGCCTAGTCAAAGCCCAGACCTCAATCCAATTGAAAATATGTGGTATGACTTAAAGATTGCTGTTCACCAGCTCTCAGTTAAACTAGTGGAGTTTAAAGACGTGTTGAACTCAGGCCCAGTTTAACTAGTGAAGCTTAAAGAAGTGTGGCTTTTCCTTCCTCAGCTTTATCGATTTGTGTGGACTAACTTTGTGAGAGAACTTGTCTGTTAAACTATTTGAAAGGAAACTATTGATTACAAAAGTAGTGCATACATCTTTCTCTGACTAAAACCAACAATAACCATGGCAACCATTGGTAAAGCCCTTTGCTGTAGATTTTTTCTTGTATTTGCTTCAAAAACAAGCTCTGAGAAAAACAGATCCATGATGAATAACGTTTCACACTGGAAGTCAGATGGGAAATCACATACAGTAGGCCTACATATAGTCTCATTAAAATAAAGATTCATTAAATTCAGTAAAAATCAAAAACACATTACATTACTTATTTCACTAAATACTCCAATGACAGTCTTTCAGTCAGTTAAAATTCCTCAAAAAACATTGTATTTCACTATAAGGTCTAGTCTAGTCCATGCCTCAGATCCAGCCAGACATGAAGTGAAGCCCTTTGTCAAAATGAAACTCTTTGAAGTGGCCAACTATCCCATGCTCTCATACCTTCAGCAGCAGAACTTAATGAATGTGTTGAGTCATGGCCCTGAAACTTCATTTCTAAATCAAAGCCTCGTTATCTACCTCTTGGAAGGCAATCATTCAGAAGAAAACAGAGAAATTAACATTATCTTCATCCAGGAGAAGTAAACGCATGCACATTAAATGTCAATTCATGCATTCAAACAAGACAACTGCGGCATAAATAAATTGGTCTCTTGTAAATGTCATTTTCAAACTCCAGTATAGCGCCCTAACAGAGTTGAGCAGGCACGCACACACGCACGCACGCACGCACGCACGCACACACACACACACACACACACACACACACACACACACACAAACGCACACACACACACACACACACACACACACACACAAACGCACACACACACACACAAACGCACACACACACACACACACACACACACACACACACACACACACACACACACACACACACACAGTACTGTATACACATATCTCACATGACATTCTAACATCAATCATAGGGACACTGCTCTCAGAACATAATGCCCTGCCTAACACTATCCGTGCACTTCTAGGACCTAACACTAACCATGCACTTCTAGATCCTAACACTAACCGTGCACTTCTAGAACCTAACACCGACCTTGCACTTCTGGAACCTAACCCTAACCGTCCACTTCTAGAACCTAACACCGACCTTTCACTTCTAGAACCTAACACTGACCATGCACTTCTAGAACCTAACACTGACCATGAACTTCTAGAACCTAACACTGACGTGCACTTCTAGAACCTAACACTGATCGTGCACTTCTAGAACCTCACACTGACCGTGCATTTCTAAAACCTAAAACTAACCGTGCACTTCTAGAACCAAACACTAACCGTGCACTTCTAGAACCTAACACTAACCATGCACTTCTAGAACCTAACGCCGACCTTGCACTTATACAACCTAACCCTAACCGTGCACTTCTAGAACCTAACCCTAACCGTGCACTTCTAGAACCTAACACTAACTGTGCACTTCTATAACCTAGCCCTTCTAGAACCTAACACTGACCGTGCACTTCTAGAACCTAGCCCTTCTAGAACCTAACGCTAACTGTGCACTTCTAGAACCTAACACTAACCGTGCACTTCTAGAAACTAAAACTAACCATGCACTTCTAGAACCTAGCCCTTCTAGAACCTAACACTAACCGTGCACTTCTAGAACCTAGCCTTTCTAGAACCTAACACTAACTGTGCACTTCTAGAACCAAACCCTAACCATGCACTTCTAGAACCTAACACTAACTGTGCACTTCTATAACCTAGCCCTTCTAGAACCTAACACTGACCGTGTACTTCTAGAACCTAACACTAACCGTGCACTTCTAGAACCTAGCCCTTCTGGAACCTAACACTAACTGTGCACTTCTAGAACCTAACACTAACCATGCACTTCTAGAACCTAGCCCTTCTAGAACCTAACACTAACCGTGCACTTCTAGAACCTAGCCTTTCTAGAACCTAACACTAACTGTGCACTTCTAGAACCTAATAATAACCGTGCACTTCTAGAACCTAACACTAACCGTGCACTTCTAGAACCTAACACTAACCGTGCACTTCTAGAACCTAACACTAACCGTGCACTTCTAGAACCTATCACTGACCTTGCACTTATACAACCTAACCCTAACCGTGCACTTCTAGAACCTAACCCTAACCGTGCACTTCTAGAACCTAACACTAACTGTGCACTTCTATAACCTGTCCCTTCTAGAACCTAACACTGACCGTGCACTTCTAGAACCTAGCCCTTCTAGAACCTAACACTAACTGTGCACTTCTAGAACCTAACACTAACCGTGCACTTCTAGAACCTAAAACTAACCATGCACTTCTAGAACCTAACACTAACCATGCACTTCTAGAACCTAGCCTTTCTAGAACCTAACACTAACTGTGCACTTCTAGAACCAAACCCTAACCATGCACTTCTAGAACCTAACACTAACTGTGCACTTCTATAACCTAGCCCTTCTAGAACCTAACACTGACCGTGTACTTCTAGAACCTAACACTAACCGTGCACTTCTAGAACCTAGCCCTTCTAGAACCTAACACTAACCGTGCACTTCTAGAACCTAGCCTTTCTAGAACCTAACACTAACTGTGCACTTCTAGAACCTAATGATAACCGTGCACTTCTAGAACCTAACACTAACTGTGCACTTCTAGAACCTAACACTAACTGTGCACTTCTAGAACCTAACACTGACCGTGCACTTCTAGAACCTAACATGCACTACTAGAACCCCAGCGTACAGTAATATTTACAATTTCACAAACACGGAAGGACATGAAGACATGAAGACATTTTAAGATAGATGAAGACACATGAAGATAGCAAGATAGATGAAGATAGCAAGATAGATGAAGACAACAAGATAGATGAAGACACAAGAAGACACGAAGATAGATGAAAATGTGAAGATAGAGGAAGACACATGAAGATAGATGAAGACAACAAGATAGGCGAAGACATGAAGATACATGAAGACAACAAGATAGATGAAGACAACAAGATAGATGAAGACAACAAGATAGATGAAGACAACAAGATAGATGAAGACATGAAGATACATGAAGACAACAAGATAGATGAAGACAACAAGATAGATGAAGACATGAAGATACATGAAGACATGAAGATGAAACACAACAACATCATCTGACAGTGAATATTGGTTCCCATCTCCGAATAGAACAGAAACAACCAAGATAAATGCTTTTTAAACCATCCAACCCTCATTATAAGTCCAACCCACCCACTCTCTCACCCAGCCGGCCGCTAACACGCACACACACACACACACACACACACACACACACACACACACACACACACACACACACACACAGTAAAGATGTAGTTAGAAGAAAGTGCTCCATTGCAACAACAATGACAACAGTACCCTTGATCCTTCGTCTGATGACCCCCAGTCGGCACTTGAGCGAAACAGAAAACATATCCTCGTTTCTCCTCTTCCTCCTTTCTTCATCGACTCGTTGTTTAAAAAAATAAAAATAAAGGCTTCTGTGAGGAGCATGCTGTAATAAGTCACATGACACTCTGCTCTAAGGAGCTGGCTGTCTCAGTCAGGCTCGTTCTCGCTCTCTGTCACTGGCTCTCCTTTCTCTCTACACATTAAACCTCCCTTCAGACCAGATGAACTTCAATCGCTCTAAGGTGAGGTGGTAGTGGTGGCATCAACCAGAAGCCATAAGAAGAAGAGCGCATGTCAAGAAGCAGACACAGAGGACGGATCTAACTGACAGCAAACAAAATAGACTGCGGCTGGACGCTGTAAAGAGAGAGGAGGCTAAGCAACATAGAGAATGAATCCTGGGAGCTCCCTGTCTGTCATTCATTGCGATCAACACAGGAATATTGACTGATTAATATTCATAAACCTCTGCTCCTCTGATTCTGGAGGCTGGCTCGGTCTCACTCTGCTTCCCACTTTCTCCTTCTCTTTCTCTTGTTTCTCTCTTGTTTCTCTCTCTCTCTCTCTCTCTCTCTCTCTCTCTCTCTCTCTCTCTCTCTCTCTCTCTGTCTCTCTCTCTCTCTCTCTGCCTCTCTCTCTCTCTCTCTGCCTCTGACACACAGACATGCACACTACTACACACCACTGTATGACAGAACATCTGTAGGGAATTGTACTGAATTACATGGTTCCTTATTGGAGTTCCTTCCTCCACCACCACCATCAGCAGCAGCAGTAGCAGCAGCCCTTCAGTCCGGACAGTGTTATTAATCACTACAATGTGTATAGGTTTAATAACCTGTCAAAACTCAGCACAACACAGCACGACTATCAGCTTCATTAGTCTCAATGACTAGAACACACAGTTAACAGTACTATAACAGTAGGATAGTGGAACTACTGTATGTCAAGAGACTGCATGTACTGTATCTGCAGGGAAAGGAGAGAAGTGTCACTTCTCTTTTTTTTCTAGGTGACAAATGACGCAGAGCCTAATTCACACAGAGAACTGTAACACAACAGATCAGTACATACTAAAACTGAGTCAGAGACAACATAAACATGACGATAGAAGTGTTACAGATGCCATATCTTAATTTGATCATCCTGTTGTTGCAAATTTGTAGTGTATTCGAGGTTTAAAAACGCTTGAAAAGTTTGTAATTTCCACTTTAAAATGTCAGATCTGATTTGCACTAACAAACAATATATCAACACCTACAATGATTTTTCTTTAATTATAATCCAGATAATAATTCACATTTCCTGTTGCTACAGGATTATTTTCCTGCTGTGAGGAATTGGCTCAAATTATGATTTAGCTGAAAACATCAGACACTTAGCCTCTTCTGGATTAAAGTCTCAAAATATTTCTAATTAAAATAATATCTTCCAACAAACAGCTATAGCTATCAGAATATGAAATCTGGGCCCAATATTGATCAGATGATGAATAATGGCTTCTGAAAGCCAAACGTTTGATCGTTGGGAGATGCCATTGATAGCGACAAATTGGTACCTAAGTTTTTCCTCCCTCTAAAGATTGTAAGACTGTCTGTATATTTGATAAGAGACAAAACCATGATGATGAGCATTGTGGCAGTGCATTCTGAGTGAGTCTACCATAAACACCATCAACAACCAGACGCAACAAGGACATCAAAGACAGTTCAGTTAGTGACTAGCATTGAGGGAATTCAATTATCTGTACTCCGATTAGGAGTTTGCAACGGGTGAAGAGTGATTGCATTCGTTTTGGAACGAAGCTGCCTCCGGGCGTGAGTCAGGTGACCCGTTCTGGCCAATGGCGAAGTTGCTCAAAACAAAAGGGATGTAGGTTAAGCATGTGGAGTAATGAGGAGGATTCTGTATTTTTACATGCAAAAGTGATTTAAAAATATTTTTAAAAGCTTTATCTGCCATGCCAATGAAAACTAGTTTGAAAATTAAAACATATTTAATGAAAAGAGTTGAACGATGTATCATCTTAACTAAGTCAGTTAAGAACAAATTCTTATTTTACAATGACGGCCTACCCCGGCCAAACCCTCCCCTACCGCGGCCAAACCCTTCCCTACCCCGGCCAAACCCTCCCCTACCCCGGCCAAACCCTCCCCTAACACACAACCGCTAGTGTTTATTTGGGTTCAAAATCAAATACTATTTAAAATATCTAAATTACTTTCACATACATTCTAAGTAAGTACTCAGATATATATATATATTTTTTAAAACAAGTAGTTGAATATTAATGTATTTAGAAAAACGCTTGGAAAGTAATAAAAAAATACTTGAATACACTCCCATGTATTTAAAAGGTGCAATATGCAGAAATAGCTCTGCCATTTCCTGGTTGCTAAAATTCTAACAGGTCGCCTCATTTCAGTTAATGTGACAAACAAGCAAAATAATGTATTTTCAGTTGTTTGAAGCTGGTGTGCAAAACCCGAAAGTAAAAGATGCAAAAAAACAAAGGTGAACGAGAAGCACAGAAACAGAGCACATAGAACAGATCAACCGTTTCTTAGATTTGCTTTCAATGAGAATGACAGATCTATAAATGACGTTTCTATGTGAATTTTAAATCGGGTCGCCCAAAATGTTATATAATGCTTTAACCCAGATATTTGAAAATACTCTCAACTACAATTTGGTAGACTATGTGTTTATTTACAAATAAACATTCAAATACAAAATAAAAGTAATTATTTTGGGCTGTGTATTTGAAAATACTCACATTTTATAAATGTATTTGAAACCTAGGTCAGGTGACTAGTATTGCTACTAGTATCTGATAAGTATTAGTCAGCTAAACAAGTTACATGATATCACAGCAATGGCACCGACAGAGATAGTCGCCTCGCATCAGGTCATTAGGGCACTATGCAGTATTTTGTTTTTTTTATGCATTATTTCTTACATTGTTAGCCCAGAAAATCTCAAGCGTTACTACATACAGCTGAGTTGTTGGATATAAAAGTGTCAACTTACCAACATTGTGACCAGGAATACATATTTCCCGAAGCGGATACTTTGTTTGGATATCCACCCTGGACATGGGATCTTATCCAGAGGCCGACCCAAAACAACACGGTCGCCGCAGGAGAGGCGGACGGAGCTGCCTACTGGTCAGACTCAGAAGGCGAGCACAGCATCCACCGCTTCCGACCATATTACTCGCCAATGTCCAATCTCAACAAGGTGGACGAAATTAGGGCACGCGTTGCCTTTCAGAGAGACATCAGAGACTGTAACATTCTGTGTTTCATGGAAACATGGCTCACTAGGGATATGTTGTCAGAGTCGGTACAGCCACCCAGTATCTTCACGCATCGCGCCGACAGAAACAAACATCTCTCTGGTGAGAAGAAGGGCAGGGTTGTATGCCTTATGATTAACGACTGATGGCGTAATAATAACAATATACAGGAACCCAAGTCCTTTTGTTCACCTGACCTAGAAATTTCTGAACAGATATGCAATGGTTCATTGGATCAGTCTAAAACGTTGCACATACACTGCTGCCATCTAGTGGCCAAAATCCAAATTGCGCCTGGGCTGGAATAATACATTATGGCCTTTCTGTTGCATTTCAAAGATGATGGTACAAAAAATACAAAAGAACAGTTGGTTTTTTCTTTATTTTATCTTTTACCAGATCTATTGTGTTATATTCTACTACATTCCTTTCACATTTCCATAAACGTCAGTGTTTCCTTTCAAATGGTGCCAAGAATATGCATATCCTTGTTACAGGCAGCTAGATTTGGGTATGACATTTTAGACGAAAATTTTACAAAAACAGCCATAACTAACTAACATAACTAACATAAAGAGGCTGCTGCCAACATACAGACTCAAATCTCTGCCCCCTTTAATACATTTTATAAATGGATGTAATACATGTATCACTAGCCACTTTAAACAATGCCACTTTATATAATGTTTACATATCCTACTTTAGCCATCTCATATGTATATACTGTATTCTACACCATCTACTGCATCTTGCCTATGCCGTTTGGCCATCGCTCATCCATATATTTACATGTACATACTCTTATTCATTCCTTTACACTTGTGTGTATAAGGTAGTCGTTGTCATTTTGTTAGATTACTTGTTAGATATTACTGCATGGTCGGAACTAGAAGCACAAGCATTTTGCTACCCTCGCATTAATATCTGCTAACCATGTGTATGTGACCAATACAATTTGATGTGATTACACTATGAAAAGCCAAACTGACTCATTTTATTAATAAACAATACCATTGTTGTCAGGATTATCTATTGCTTCCTCATCAGTGATGAATGTAGACATAGCAGGTGAACTGAGGATAAACCTGACCATAGGCTAGAACATGTAACTCTCTCCTTTTAAAAAGTAGACCCATGCCCTGATCGTTTCAATAGCCACACAGCCGCAAGCTGTTTCTCCTGTCTCAGCCAGGCAGGTATTCCCTATGTAGTGCACTACTTTTTACCATGGCCTATAGGGTTTGGTCTAAAGTAGTGCACTACATAGGGAGCCATTTGAGGCGTAGACTCTGCAGCTATTACCCCTCGAGGAGAGGAGACCCCCGAACACGGACAGGTCATTGGCAATTCCTCCACTGATTCATTATCACTACACACAAAACATACACACACAAAGATGCACATACACACCTTCTCCCCTCTCTCTCTCTCTCTCTCTCTCTCTCTCTCTCTCTCTCTCTCTCTCTCTCTCTCTCTCATACACCATACTCCTTCTAGATACCGCTGAGTCTTATCTAATCACACACAGAGGTTGTACTTATCTAATCAGGTTGTACCCTCTGCAAATTATTAACCTGGCATGCCTTCCCTGTTCCTCATCTCCGGTATAGCCACTAGCTGTTTAGTAGAGAGAGGATAAAGGGAAGAAAGCAAGAGAGAGAGACAGGGAGAGGGATAGGGGAGAGAGAGAACGAGAAAGAGAGAGGGAGAGAGAGAGAGAGAGAAGAGGAAGAAAGAGAGGGAGAGAAAGAGAAAGAGGGAGCGGGAGAGAGAGAGAAGAGGAAGAAAGAGAGGGAGAGAAAGTGAAAGAGAGAGGGAGAGAGAGAAAGAGAAAGTGAAAGAGAGAGGGAGAGAGAGAGAGAGAAGAGGAAGAAAGAGAGAGAGAGAAAGAGAAAGAGGGAGAGGGAGAGAGAGACACGAAGAAAGATAGAGGAGAGGGAGAGAGAGAAAGAGAAAGCGAAAGAGAGAGAGAGCGAAAGAGAAAGAAGGGAGAAAGGGAGAGAGTAAGAAAGAGAGCGGGGAGAAGGTGATTTGAGGTGGTTAACAAAATGAGGACTGGTCTCTGAGGCCAAAACACTGGAACCAGTCTGAACATGGCATTCTACAGAACCACAGTCAAAGTTTAGATTGAAGGGAAATTACTTGAACATTCCTACATTATTATCATCATCATCATCATCTGAAACTATCCTACTGGCACATAATATACCATAGGCATCATAAGACGTGAATGTGAATGATTCATATGCTTGCTTGGCTGACTCTTCCATTTACCTGAATGTTTTGCCCAAAAAATCTAACCATCAGATAGCAGCTTGCCTCAGGGATTCTCTACCCTATTAACATAAGTTACAATATCTAACATATGCAATATACGATAAGCAGAGAAACTGAAAGTTAATCAAATCTGTAAGAAATAATTCAATCACTGATTCATTCAATAGCTTTGGGAAATTAGACAGTTAATTACAATTTAATATCTTTGTTAACCTCGTTCTAAGGTCTACATGAAAGTTTCAAGGATACGTACAATTCTTACATGGTTTGCTATAAGAAAGGACATTTTGATAAAACAAAGTGACGCATGGATCATGGGATCCATCATCATCACCATCATCATCATCATCATCACCATTACCATCATCACCATCACCATCATCACCACCATCATCACCATCATCATCATCATCATCACCATCATCATCATCACCACCATCATCACCATCATCATCATCATCAGCATCACCACCATCACCATCATCACCACCATCATCATTACCATCATCACCGCCATCATCATCATCATCACCATTACCATCACCATCATCACCATTACCATCACCATCATCACCATCACCATCATCACCACCATCATCACCATCATCACCACCATCATCACCATCATCACCATCACCATCATCACCACCATCATCACCATCATCATCATTATCATCATCACCATCATCATCATCACCATCATCATCACCATCATCATCATCATCATCACCACCATCATCACCATCATCACCATCATCATCACCATCATCACCACCATCATCACCATCATCATCATCATCACCATCATCATCATCACCACCATCATCACCATCATCACCATCATCATCATCATCACCATCATCATCATCACCACCATCACCATCATCACCACCATCATCATTACCATCATCACCGCCATCATCATCATCATCATCATCACCATCAGGTTGGCCGTCATTGTAAATAAGAATTTGTTCTTAACTGACTTGACTAGTTAAATAAAGGTTTAATATATTTTCATCACCATCATCATCATCACCATCATCACCACCATCATCATCATCATCATCATCATCATCACCATCAGGTTGGCCGTCATTGTAAATAAGAATTTGTTCTAACTAACTTGACTAGTTAAATAAAGGTTTAATATATTTTCATCACCATCATCATCATCATCATCATCACCATCATCACCACCATCATCATCATCATCATCATCATCATCACCATCAGGTTGGCCGTCATTGTAAATAAGAATTTGTTCTTAACTAACTTGACTAGTTAAATAAAGGTTTAATATATTTTCTTTCAAAAGGGTGCTTACTCAGAGCTGACCAGCTGGCAAGTGTCTCTATCGACCTCTCTCTGACCCAGTCTGTAGTACCTACATGTTTCAAGCAGACCACCACAGTCCCTGTGCCCAAGAACACCAAGGTTACCTGTCTAATTGACTACTCCCCCGTAGCACTCACATCTATAGCCATCAAATGCTTTGAAAGGCGGGTCATGGCTCACATCAACACCATCCTCCCAGACACCCTTGACCCACTCCAATTCACACACCGCCCCAACAGATACACAGATGACGCAATCTCTATTGCACTCCACACAGCTCTCTCCCACCTAGAAAAGAGGAACACCTATGTGAGACTGTTGCTCATTGACTACAGCTCAGAGTTCAACAACATAGTGCCCTCCAAGCTCATCACTAAGCTCAGAACCACCTGGGACTGAACACCTCCCTCTGCAACTGGATCCTGGTCTTCCTGATGGGCCACCCCCAGGTGGTGAGGGTAGACAACAACACACCTGCCACGCTGACTCTCAACAAGGGGACCCCTCAGGGGTGTGCTTAGTCCCCTCCTGTACTCCTTGTTCACCCACGATTTTTTATTTATTTATTTCACCTTTATTTAACCAGGTAGGCTAGTTGAGAACAAGTTCTCATTTGCAACTGCGACCTGGCCAAGATAAAGCATAGCAGTGTGAACAGACAACACAGAGTTACACATGGAGTGTATGAACAAGTCAATAACACAGTAGAAAAAAGGGGAGTCTATATATACATTGTGTGCAAAAGGCATGAGGAGGTAGGCGAATAATTACAATTTTGCAGATTAACACTGGAGTGATAAATGATCAGATGGTCATGTACAGGTAGAGATATTGGTGTTTAAAAGAGCAGAAAAGTAAATAAATAAAAACAGTATGGGGATGAGGTAGGTAAAAATGGGTGGGCTGTTTACCGATAGACTATGTACAGCTGCAGCGATCGGTTAGCTGCTCAGATAGCAGATGTTTGAAGTTGGTGAGGGAGATAAAAGTCTCCAACTTCAGCGATTTTTGCAATTCGTTCCAGTCACAGGCAGCAGGGAACTGGAACGAAAGGCGGCCAAATGAGGCTTTAGGGATGATCAGTGAGATACACCTGCTGGAGCGCGTGCTACGGATGGGTGTTGCCATCGTGACCAGTGAACTGAGATAAGGCGGAGCTTTACCTAGCATGGACTTGTAGATAACCTGGAGCCAGTGGGTCTGGCGATGAATATGTAGCGAGGGCCAGCCGACTAGAGCATACAAGTCGCAGTGATGGGTGGTATAAGGTGCTTTAGTGACAAAACGGATGGTACTGTGATAAACTGCATCCAGTTTGCTGAGTAGAGTGTTGGAAGCAATTTTGTAGATGACATCGCCGAAGTCGAGGATCGGTAGGATAGTCAGTTTTACTAGGGTAAGTTTGGCGGCGTGAGCGAAGGAGGCTTTGTTGCGGAATAGAAAGCCGACTCTTGATTTGATTTTCGATTGGAGATGTTTGATATGAGTCTGGAAGGAGAGTTTGCAGTCTAGCCAGACACCTAGGTACTTATAGATGTCCACATATTCAAGGTCGGAACCATCCAGGGTGGTGATGCTGGTCAGGCGTGCGGGTGCAGGCAGCGAACGGTTGAAAAGCATGCATTTGGTTTTACTAGCGTTTAAGAGCAGTTGGAGGCCACGGAAGGAGTGTTGTATGGCATTGAAGCTCGTTTGGAGGTTAG